>NC_138381.1:42036811-42071811 GCF_054177405.1 Leptonychotes weddellii | reverse complement strand
TATTTAACAATATCCCCTGGGGTGGTCGTTCAGAAGCAAAAGTAGTAGGATTAAACACAGCAACACAAGAGTAAATTATGAATTTGAGCTTCAGACACAGGATTACAATAATTTAGAGTTACTTTGGAGAAAGCTGAACTTCCTGGTTAGCAGTTCATTGAAGAACTAGGAGGCTCATCTTCCACCAGGAAAAATATAGGTCAGTCCTCTGGGTTTTGCTTTCAAACACCCAAAGATCCCTATGTCTACACAAGTTCCGCAGACAATTCCACTCTTGGTGGACATCTGCCACTCTTCTTGCAAAACCCTGGGCATGCTATATCAGCGATTAGTTACACAGCACACATTTACAATGGAATTTCCATTTTCCAATTGAGAAAACTGGAGAAATAGAACTTCTGAGTTTTCAGAATATAGTAATCAACACCGTCTCTAGATACAACTGCACTTGAAAAGTTGTTGAGATTGAAGACATTTTTATCCCAGCGGTTTGGAAGTTCCAATCACTGCATCACTCTTTCAACTTCTTTTGGTACGAAAAGAATTTTTTAGTACCTGTCACTAACTGGCACATAATACATTATAAGGAAGAATAGAAAGAAAGGAGAAAAACAGAAGAAATGTAGAAGAAAAAGTCATGTCATCTAAGGCCATTTTCTTAAACTGCCACATATTAATTTGCCTGGAAAAATGAAGAGAAGGTCTTTGGCTTGAACTAAGTCAGATGAGCACGTCTACCAACATTTATGCATGTCACCTACCAGTGTCCCATTTTTTTGCTGCATCCTATGAAACTCTGATACTACCTCAGATTTCAGACATTATGTTCTGGTGAATCTCATATAATTACTGTGAAAATGTTCCCAATTTCACTTCATAGCTTCTTGATATGCAGGCCCCTTGGTCACCAATCTTCAGGATGTCATGGCACTTATATTTGAGACAACATGCCTTAATGTAGGGGCACAATAATGGAGCATGTCCACATACACACACACAAAAAAAGACCCTTCCCACAAACTCCCCCTGACAATGGCATTTTAAAAACTCCCCAAAGCTTTCCTATAACATCATGCCTATTGTATCTCCTTTTGCATACCTTACATGATTGCCTGATGCACAGGTACAGAGAAGTGGGTATGAAAGATTTTAAATAATGTATTATCCTTAAGAAATACAGCATATAGATGATGGGTACGTACCGGGGAGGCAGAATGTTATTAATGTCGGGGAAACAGCATTAAAAAATATGAAAATCTTGTTTCTGCCTCTACCAGCCACAAAAATCTTGAAGAAGCTACAAATTTACTGGGGCCCAGTTTACTCAAATGTGAAAGCAGGAGGAGGGGGGATTATGCCCTAAAGCCGTGGCTCTCAAACAATTTGTGTTTATTTGTTCTTCACACAAAATTTTAGGTGGAAGGTCCAAGATAAATAAAACGGACAAAACCACCCAATATGAATCTGAGTTGGGATGCTCAGGGTTCAGCCTCCCAGCCCCAGCCTTCTCTCCTGCCCATTCCAGAGTTCCTAAAGCATGGTTCGAATCCGCTGTGTTAAACGATCTCCAAGGTCACTTCCTAAGTCTTGCGCCCAATGGTTTCCTTTTGTGTATTTTGCCTTTATTTCTAAGTCGGTATTTTAGTTCCCGCAATTTAAGGTAAATAAATCAGGCAGGGGAGATGGCAGAACATAACACAATGGAAAGGCTCTGGCTACACTGTTGCTTAGCGATCATTTTAATCAATAATTAAAGAAAAAAATCATACATCCACTTCCAGTCCTCTCCATAAGCCATCTTCCAACACATAGAGATGATTGCCAAATACTCCGTAACTTTTACCCAGATGAGGGCTCCAAAAAGGGCTGTTGCTGCACGAACAGATTTTCTTGCATGGATACACACACACACACACACACACACACACACACACACACACTCCTTAATTTCTTAGAGGTCTCTAAGCAGACATTACCAAGAAATTTACACTAGAGAATCAATCAATCATTGCTCCAGGAGTACAATATTTAAAACTAGCTTTTCTGGATTCTACCTCAAGGTGATCTCACTATTGCAGCTCTTTAGAGATTTAACAACAAAATTATTATTTCCAAACTTTAATTGAGCTTCTTAGGATAGGTATTTATGATACTCTTCACAACACTTGGAGATTTTACACTCTACAGTGGAATATTTGGCTATTTTATTAGTATCCATTTTTATATTTCAGGTATTTAAATAGTATTGTATGGCTTTATCTAGAAAATAAATCAATTTGGAAATTTGCTTTTAGCAAATGGGGCTTCCACAGTTTCTTGCATACAACTTTCAAGCCATCTCTCCAAAGCCTCTACCAGAGGATATTTTACGACTGTCACACAACTTAAATTAAAGATCCATTTTTAAGACACTTTTGAAAAAAAGTAGTGCCTTATGATTAGCAAATTAAAGATGATTTTTTTCTTGTTTGCTTGCAAATAATTTCTTTAATCCAGAGCATGAGAAGTGAACTCTAGTTAATGAATATTATCCTTAGTAAGCATTAACCTAGAATCTTAAAATGTTCGTTTTTATCATTGGTATTTTGAAGTTGCAACTTTGATCCATATCGACATAAAAAAGAAATGATTTTATTAACATTCTCTTTCATTTCTGGATAATACTCTGCAATGCTGTTACTGCTGGGGTACTATTAAGGGTTTCCCTTAAAGAAGAATTCACAGATGATTTTAAAATAATAAGACTGATGAAAATTTCTGGCTTCTTTAGATGAGTATTCTCATTTTCTCCTTGCTGTTAATTTTCTGTTGATCCTCTGGTCAGTCTGCTTCTAGGTATGATTCAAGAGACAGCTTCAATCAATAAAGATGTATAAAGCATGGGAAAATAATTATACTACAAATTAATTATCAAATTTGATTCTAAAGGCCTGGGATCTCTTTTTCTATGACTCTTCATTTATTATCTTTCAATTATTAGACTAGTAGCAAACGTTCTTTTGACTATGGGCAAATTACACTTGCAAGTAACAAAAATGGACTTATGTGGTGGCAAATCTATCTGTACTTCTTGCATAATTGCCTTATATCTTCAGAGGCAGATTTGGACACAAATCTTTCTGTACTATTTCGGACATCCTTTTATCTTTCACGTAAAATTCTTTAAAAAAATGATGCACTATACATATTGACTTAAAAGCGCAGAAAAACAAATGGGCACCCCAATTAATAATTACAAATAGCACTCATGAAATTATTACCTAGACAAGAATTAGAACACAGCCAGCACCGGGGCGCCTGGGTGGCTCAGTCGGTTAAGCGGCTGCCTTCGGCTCAGGTCATGATCCCAGGGTCCTGGGATCGAGCCCCACGTCAGGCTCCCTGCTCAGTGGAGAGCTTGCTTCTTCCTCTCCCTCTCCCTGCTGTTCTGCCTACTTGTGCTCTCTCTCTCTGTCAAATAAATAAAATCTTTAAAAAAAAAAAAAAAGAACACAGCCAGCACCTAAAAAGTCCCCTATGACCCTCCCCATCATCATCTATTCTCCCTACCCTAAAGGCAACAACTAAAGTGACTTTTGTGATGGTGATATTCATTCCTTCTTTATTGTTATCCCATCTTTGTATATAACCCCAACCCATATACTCTAGTTTTGCCTAGTTTTGAACTCTGTGTGAATGGATTCATACAGATTATATTTTTTTGTCCTGCTTCTTGAGGCACTCTATGTTTGCAGGGCTTATTCATCTTGATGAGTGTAGCCACACTTGATTCATTTTTCTTGCTGATATATTCCATTATTTGAATATCCACGATTTATCTCTTCTATTTGTCAGACATTTGGGCTGTTTCCAGTTTTCATTATTATAGACAACGCTGCTCTGATTATTCTTGTCCATGTCTCCCATGTACATGAGTTTCTCTGGGGTACAGAGAAGTGGAACTGCAGAGTCCTAAATTTTACATATCTTTGAATTTACTGGCTAATGTCAAACCATTTTCCCAAAGTTGTTCTACCAATTTACACTACCACCAGCAGGGTCTAAAATTCCCCATGACTCCAGATCCTTGTCAACACTTAGAACTATTTCACTTTTTGCCAATTTGGTGGGTATATAGTCCAAGAAATTACACTTCTTTTTTTTTTTTTTTAAAGATTTTATTTATTTGACAGAGAGCGAAAGAGAGGGAACACAAGCAGGGGGAGTGGGAGAAGGAGAAGCAGGCTTTCCGCGGAGCAGGGAGCCTGATGCGGGGCTCGATCCCAGGACCCAAGCCGAAATCAGATGCTCAACGACTGAGCCATCCAGGTGCCCAAGAAATTACACTTCTGTCATGGTCTTATTACCTTGGTTTAAAGCACTGCATTGGCAACATGAAAACAGCCGAAGGTAGGCCCTTCTAATCTCTTCTTTGTGTCTTAGTGGCCCTAGTCCATTTTAGAACTTCTGATTTTAAAATTATATTCTTTATTTTATTCCCTTTTATCCCCTCTACCCTTACTGTGTAATACTGATAATACTATCCCATGTCATAGGTCCACTAGGTATAAAAAGTATAATTTCTCAAAAAGAAATTGCTGCTAACTGCAACTACTCTCCTCTCCTCTGTAAATACTATTTTATTCAGTAATACTATAAATTACATGTGAATCCTTCTATGTGGAGATACTTTTCCACATTTTGAGCATCAATTTCATGTATGTAAATCACATATATACCATTTACCCATACTTGCTATAAATTTGAGATCTGAGATTATCCGTTTCTCAAAAACATACTCATACTTCATTCTAAATAGAACTCCACTGCTGAGGGTCTTGAGATTTAAACCTCAGGAAGTTAGTGGGGTGCATATGGAACAGGAAAGAGGATCAGAGAATTTTCCTTGAACAAACACTCTTCCTTAGAAGAGTGTTTTGACCTTCTCAGATCGCACTGCGGGATGTTTACACTGAAGTACACGTCTAACTTCCTCCACATCTCTGCAAATACCTTCTTTTCCTCAAGGTCAAGTTCAAGGCTCCCTTGCCATGAATTAGGCCTTCCCGGAACATGGCAAACCCCAGTAATCTCTCATGACTTGACCATACACTTTGATGCTTTATTATATTCTCTAGGATGTATCTCTTTATACTCTGTTGTGCTTAATCATAATCATAATCACTAAACCGTAAGTTCCCAGAAAGCAGAAACCTTTCCTTTCTTGTTCAAGGCTCTATCCTCAGTACAAGAAACCATGCCTAGCATATAGCTGGTGCTCAACAATTAAGTATTAAATGAATGAAAAAAGAATGTCTTGTATTTTTTCTGTCCTTCTTCTATGTGTGTATGATCACCTCATAGATTATATAGGCTTATAAGTAGCAACCATTTCTTTGTATTTCTTTGTTTCCCCCATATTATCAAAAAAGGATATATAAAGAATGAAAATGGACCACAAAATAAGACCCACATGCTTTAAGACAGGTGCGTCTTCAAAACATCTATAACACACTAAATGAAGTCAAAAAACTAATAAAGATGCTAAATAGAAGAAGCACAAATACCTGGCACTTATACCTTGTAATCCATTTTTGCTAACAGACACCAGAGTAAGTAAGTATGCACTAGTCCGAAGGCCTAGGACAGCTTGCACAAAATCAATTTACAATATTCGAGTTATAGCAAATCCAAGTAAAAATCTTAACCAAATCCTTTGTGATCAGTTTATTTAGTCTCATCAAGATATTTTGAAAAATCATTGTTGGATTGCTTTGAAAATGTCTGACTATAAAATAGTTTGCTCTGAGGCAATACAGAACGTGAATGTGCATATTATTGGATACACCATGACTTAAGAAGATAGCAATATTGCCGTACTCTGGAAGTCCTGCCTAAGTGGGCTACCTACCCTGCCATACCACCACAGAACAGACACCGACCACAGGTCCTTGAGGAAAACCGCAAACAGAGAGAAACCAACAGTTTCCCCACCAGTTCTGAGATCAAAGGTCTGTTTTTAAAACATTCACATATTTATTCTTTTTTTTCTGCAAGAAGGAAGATTTAGATGAGTTTCAGACATTTATTTTTTCTTATGATAACAAGCTCCATAAAGCCTTAGTAGAAATCCTAGAGGAGAAGTTTTTCCTATTCTTAGATTTTTTTGAGTCATTCATTCATTCATTCATTCACATTTCCTGAGTACCCGCATGCACTTGGGCTAAGTGCAACACATTCCACCATTCACTCACTCTAGATAAAGAGATGGCAATGTTTTGTGATAGTCTTTTCACTGTTTTGAAAAATTCCTTATCTTAATTACTGTCGAGTTATTATTGTCAGAAAACATGGATTAGTCCTGAGTTTCATTTAAATCACAGGGGAAAAAATGTGTATAATCACACAAAGAAATAGAAAATTTATAAAAGCCTGTATTTGCAATTCTACCTGTCAGTTCTACTAAATGATGTCCTAGGCAAAAGCCTCCACCAATTAATGAACCCGGGGCCAATCATACCACCAGACTATCCCTCCGATACATTCTGCCTCTGTTTTGGCATGTGGACAGCGTTGGAGTACATTTGAGATTAGACTTTAGGCCCCTCAGGGCACCTCTCTCTCCCGTTGCTGTTGTTAAAGCAAATGTAAGGCTCATATAAAGAGATGCAATTACTCTATACATCCTTTCTGCTTCCCTGTCTGTCACAAGAGAAAGTGAAGCAACTACCCTTCTACAAGTCTCTATACCCCTAGGACTTTTGTTCCCCTACCCCCCACAATTCACATTTTTTAAAATGGGACAGCTGGGTGATCACAGTGGCACATTATATGATTTTCCTTGATCCTATACCACCCGAGAGATTACACTAACCTGTTATTCTAGGAATAATAATCACCATGAAAGGCAAGATATTAGACTTAGTAGGGTTTTTTTTAAAAAAAAAAAAGCAATGAGGAAAGGAATAACTTATCATGCTGCAAAGATTGAAAGCAATTCATAGGCAGTAACTGTAACACACGCGTGGCTTCAGTGAGTGAAATTAAATCATTCTAAAGTTTCACTCTAGATGCAGGATCACGTCGCTCTTCTAAAGAGTGAGCATGCCCCCTAAACAATGCAGAGTTGGCTCCCTGCCAAGTGACCAGACCACAGATGTGGATACACCTTGGACAGCGGACATCCTGGGCGCAGCAGCCGCAAAGTTCTCGCTCCCACCACTTCCCACGTGGAAATCCAGCAAAGAAAAACAATCTAGCAGTCACATGGCTCAGGGTTGTCATCCTCTGCATCTGTCCCCATGTGTAAACATCTTGATGCAGAAGGAAACTGACTCATCCCTATCAGGAAAAGTCCGTTTTCCTCTGCCTAGCATATACCAGGACTTGGCCCATGTGAGGTCTGGGTAGGAAGCCATACAGAATACTAAGTTGTAACTGTACAAAACAAAAGCTAAACTGCTTCAAACGTGTTTGTGCTACAAAGTCCAACAAAGGAGGGAGTGAAGAAAGACGGTGAGTAAGCTAAAAGCAAACAACAAAAAGATGATCTCAAATAAACATTTTCTACAGACTAAGGGGATAAGAAAAATAACTGAGGGATTCTGAATACAGACAGAATCAGACACTTCAGAATGATGGTAACTAGGTAGTACTCTCGTTGAGAGAAACCTACTTGAGACATCACTCAATGACCGTGCTGTGTTCTACTCCTAACAGGCTCTAAAATAGGATGGGGAAAAACACTATGGTTTTCATGAAGCAATTGCCTAATACTGGTCAGGCTGAGAAACCACTATATTTGACTAATGCTTCTTTAATAAATAAAGATTCCTAATGACATATGAGAGTAGGATTAGGACATTAACGACCCATACTATAAGGGAACAAAAGGGCTATAGTAAATTCTTGCTTCCTTTTTCTCACTTAGTAGCATAAGATCAATTAAAATTGCATGACAGACTTGGAAGAAAAGAAATGATAATCAGAAGGACTTGGATGTCTGCTATAGATTGTGTTTCCCAAGATGGCCTCAGACAATGATTCCCATCCCAAGGGCTCTTTTGCGGTGTGTGTGACCTCCCTATTTCATCATGGAAAAGTAGAATTTACTCCCCTTGCCCTTGAATCTGCACTGGGACTTGGAACTTATTTTAACCAAAAGAATACAATGGAAGTAATACTGGATTCTTTCTGAGCCTGGGCATCAAGATACTGCAATTTAGGCCCTGGGGCACTCCTTGGACCGCAGACCCATGCTGTGAGCAACCAAAGCAAGCCATGGAGAGGCCTATGAGAAAAACAACCAAGGCCCCCTCACTGACAGCCCCAGCTGAGCTCCCAGGTGAAGCCAGCACCAGCCATGTAAGACCATTTTGGACTTCAGGTCAACCTCATGAAAAGCAGAATATCCGACTAGTCAACCCAAAGAATCTTGAAAAGTAATAAATTGTTATCATGTTTAAGCCACTAGCTTTTATGGTGGTTCATTACCCGGCAATAATTAACCAAAAAATTCTATAATATTTTATTATATCAATATAATGATAAGCTGACTTAAATACACATACACATATGCTATGGAAATGGTTATTTTGAAAATAAATGTTTTGATCTAATAGTGTATAAATGAGAATTTTCTCATTTTGGGACATTTTTACATCTATTAATTAAAAGTTTTGGATGTATTAGAAAGATCATAAATTCTCACCAAACCAAACTTAGAGGAGCTAACTTTGCAAACTTTGAAAGTTATAATAGAAATATTAAAGTTCCGGGGCACCTGGGTGGCTCAGTTGGCTAAGCATCCAACTCCTGGTTTCAGCTCAGATCATGATCTCTGGGTCCGGGGATAGAGCCCCACGTTGGGCTCCATGGTGGGCACAGAGTATGCTTATCCCTCTCCCTCCCCCTCTGCTCCTCTACCCACTTGCGCTCTCTCTCTCTCAAATAATAAAATCTTAAAAAAAGAAATATTAAAGCTCCTCAGAAACATTTATAAATATTTAACTTTAATTTCAGCAAAGATATAAAAGAGTCATATGCTCCTTATATTGAAAACTTTCTGCTTTCCTTTTCTCTTTGATTCTTCAAATATTTTCCCACTCTTAAAGATGTATACATATTAATAATTGGAAAACATCAAACAACAGTGAGAAACATTGATGTTTCTCCAGAGCATTGCAAGCACAAAGGTGGATAAGGGTTGCCTCTGACACAACCTACATTTTAATTCTCTAAAAATGTAACAGCTATACTATAAAGAATGTCTATAAACTTGTTTTTATTTTGAAAGCACCCATAACTTTTCCAATTAGCAAACATGAGCCACTGGCAGCTGGAACTTACTTTTTATTCCATCATATCTATGCCCGGTTTTATGGAGTTTCTCAGATATACACAAGGGGCACATTAGAGATTTATTAAAAACTGGAAAGGGGTCTCATTCAGGGTTAGAGAAATCTAAAAATATCCAGTAGGGCAGGAAAACTGACAAGGACTTGGGCAGCCCAGCTAATGCCTGGTACAACTACAGAGAAACCAGACGCAACTGAGAAGAAGCACATTGCCCTTCTGTACCTTCCACCCAAAAGACACAGAATCATCTACAATTGAAGAGACTTGACAGGTAGCTGATCATTTTTGCTTCATCAAGCATCACCCCTTACAGAGAGGAGTCTTCCATAATAACACCAAGGAATGTACAGAGAGAGCCACAGAGCCCACTTTAATGCCAAAATGGTGACCTGATACTGTGCTCATGACCTGTCCTTCCAAGGGAAATCAGGCAGCCCTCATGTTGCTAGTACAAGTCCCCAGTGGGCACGGGTCCTTCTCAGAGATCAGCAGGCTCTTCTCTCCACATGTCCCCAAAGAATGGGGTAGGAGCTAGGGATTGGGAAAAATACTCAAAGGAGATGGGGGATGGGGGGCGGAGAGGCAGGGAGGTTCATAGAGTCCATCTATTTACAGATTAAGTATCTGGTACAACTTATGGAGTGCCCACCTGAAGAAGACAAGGACACTATGACCCTAACAAGCAGTTACCTGACCTGGAATATGCTTTGGGTAATGGCTTATAGTGTGATTCATTATGCATTTCACTTTGATGAAATAATTCATATAGCAAAACCAACACTGGACTTGGTGTCAGAAGTTCAATGTTCCAAGTCTTAACAGGGCCAGCAAACTGCTAGGTAACAGTGAGTCTGGATTTTCATTCCTATAAAAAGGGAGTTGGACCAGATGAACTCTAAGGGTCTTTTTAGCTCTAATTTTGCATGACTGTTCTTTAACATTAAATGGAAAACTTCTGTCCTCTACAATCCCTCCATTTGTATAGATTATCTAGTGCATTTTTTTATACCACCTATTTGTTTGCAGATGCTGGGGAAGACCGTGGAGAGGAAGAATGGTGAGAGACAAGTGTGCATGGAAGTGTTTGGAGGCATGTGGCACACATACACTGAATAAGAAGGCATGTCTCACACCAACTGTTTAGCTATGGTAGACAGTCTAGGCAGTTCCATGTCTCAAACTAGCAATGGCAGGTTAGTCATGCCTATGTGATAGATCTCATCCAAAAAACAGGTGTGTGACATACCTTTCATTTAATTGACCTCCACGTCCCAGGACACACACCGAATGGAGCATATTTTATGATGCTTTCATGAAAAATGTAGTTTTTGGGATTAAACAGGACGGTGTTAGGGTTGGTAAGGCACACAGAAGTTCCATGTGCTGTACCATGGCCCAGAAAACATTCCCTGGGCTTCTATATCCATAACGTGCCTGACTTGCCTGTATTAAGCATTCTGCTCTAATAAAGGTAGGTTTCCTTATATTTCTGTCTAGGAGTACTGACAAAGAATCAAGGTGGACCGAGCACAATCTTAGATTGCAGTTCTACCCTAGATTCAAAAACAGTTTCTCCATTGGAAAATCAAATGTGCCATTTGCTAAATAATTAAAGAATATAGGTTATCAACCAGAGAAAAAGGTTCTGTCCATAGTGGGAGTTTACAAGGCACTTATGTTTTAGCAAGTCCTCTAAATTATACATGATATTGGAAAAGAGAAATATCACCAGTAATACAAAATACCACAAAATCCAAATATTCAAATATGCTCATTGCGTGACTGTGTCAGTTGCCTCCCTCAAAATCCACTCTTCCATTGAGATGTGAGTGGAATCCCATGTGGGATTTATTGAATGGCCATCTCAAAGGAGCCGATTCAGACAAGGAAGGCCCTGTTAGCTCTTCCATCTTCCCTCTTTTCCTAACCTCCAACTGGTCATGATGACGTAAGTCCCACAGCCAGCAGGTTCTCTTGACGATAGCAACCGTCTGCTAGGAAGCAGAGCACCAAGAAAGAAAACCAGCTCTGGACTGCTTATTTCTAGAGCTCTCACATATAAGCAAGAAATTAACATCTTTCTAATTTAGGCTGTTGTTATTTGGGGTTTTTCTGTTATATATAATTATATAGCTTTTGAATGTGTCCAAAGTCCCTTTCAGTCTTAGATGTCTAAGCCACTTGATGTGAATGGTGTTTTGGTTGGACAGTGAAGGGAAAAGATGTCTCCAGTGATCAACTGTTCAACGCAAAGATATTTCATTAACTAACAAAAGAGAAATGCTTAAGAGTAAACTCAATTTATTTTTGTCATGTCAATACAGAACTAGGTTGTTGAGGAAATCACTGAAGATTCTGATTTCTCAATCTTCTCATTTTATAATGGAGATAATATTGACCTACCTCATGAGCACAGGCAGAGGATTAACTAATTAGCGATTGTCAATCACCATGAAAATATAAATTTTAAGAAGCAATAAGACTTTTCATTAATCTACTAATAGCTGTGCTAGTAATTTCTTCCTTCGCTGGAGAATATTTACATTTGCTAAGCACCAAAGGCTCATAGCCTTAAGTTTTATAAGAATAAAACTTAAGTGAAAATTAAGTCTGAAGACACTTCATGACATTTTAACAAAAGCATTAAGGCAGAAGATCCTACTATCACATGTAGTCACCTGGATTCAGGCTCAATATATTTTTAATGAATTAAGAAACTTCATATGAAAGTCCATGATGGTGAGGCTATTTTAGAGGGGTATTCTAAAATGCTGCTATAACCCAACTCACTTCTTAGCAGTTGTTCATAGATCCTACCCTACTTAATTCTTCAAACTACTCATAGGATGACCTAATATAGAAACAGATATTTTTTTCCTGGTTAGTAACTAACCCCATGGTTACTTTATTTCATGCATATCCGTAGCATTTTTTCATGCACTGTGCTCTGCTTGAACTCTTGAATACTCCAGGAGTGTGCAACTTGATGTAACACAGTGCTACTGCTCATGAAATTATTTCTGGATGAGATATCAAAATTTAACTCAGAGTCTTTATCCAACTACAATTCCGAACTATCTGGGATGCTTCATCTTGTCCTGACTTCCCATAGCTACCCCCTTCCTATTCACTTCCTAATGAGCTGTCTGGGTGTGTTCACCTCCCAGTGATCACTTCCACAGGGCCTCTCCTAACAGCTCCTGCACACTTAACCACTCCCTTCTTTAAACACTCACATAACTTACTGCTCATATTAGAAATTCTGACATTTAATGACATACTGCTGCATTCAATATTACTTTTTCAGGTACATGTATTTTGTTCCCCAAGTGCATAGTAAGATCCTTTGCAATCAGGTTCATGACTCACATTTCTTTGTACCCTCATGATGCATCACAGACAATGTGAATTCACTAAAAAGTCACTAACATGTACACATTAAGTATGTTGCTTTAATAGGTTTAGTGCACTGCAAAAGTCAACTGTCTTAGGGTCATGTGTTGCACAGACGAGTTTCTTTAAGCTCTATTCCCCTACAAAGCATAAGTATGAATCTCCCACATTTAAAGGAATTCACTTAGCCCCCAGATGATTTTCCAAACCACTAATCACCTGAATCTCTATGACTGCTAGGCCAATTTCATGACACTTTGCATGCCTACTAAAAACAAGGTATGAATATTTTTAATTGTACTAAACTAAAATTAATATTTTATAATTTTTGAGTTAATTCACAAAACCAGGGAGGATTTAAAAACAAAAACAAAAAACGTTCTAAAGGATGCATGGGAAAATTCTGTGTCACTAAATAAATAAGCTATGAGTACAACCTTTTTCAACGCTATCCATTGCACAACTATCTTCTTCTATTTACACGAATGTAGGCCAAAAACTTAGGTCAGGGCCCTAATTTTTAATATTTTGTACAGAATAAAGTTAGAATAAAATGTTATATAGATACAGGGCCTCTCTTCTTTATTCCCAAAACATGATGTTCTCTAATCTGCACAAATCTAAACATTAAGGTCTTACTAGAATGGTGATGAGCATACTTAAACTCCTTCTTATTTCCTCCAATTGCCCCTTTCCCCCAACATTGATCAAACATTATTCCCTTTTGAATTTTAAAAGGAGGAGAATTTAACACAGAATGCCAAGCATTAACTCATACTAACTCTTCCAAAGCCCCTCAGGATTCTGGAAGACATTCAAATCTAGAATCTGACTCATGTGAGTTATTCTTAAAGGAATCATTACCACCTTTCGTGATACTAATACTGATAATTATGTTTGTAGTGAGCGCTCACTGTGTGCCAAGCACCTTATTGGAATGATACATCTATTAGCTCATTTAATTGTTACAACTCTAAGAGGCAGGCAATATTATTGCCCCTACTTCACAGATAAAGAAATTTTAGATTAAAAATTTAAGTAATGTGCCTAAGGCTGCACAGCTAGCTCTTGGAGAAGTGAGATTTGCATTGTGGCTGGCCAGTTGCCAGAGCCCACCCCTCTATCCATTATACTGACATCTCTACTAGTCCCATTAACCACACGACTCTTTTTACTCATTTTAACATCTTGAAGTTTTGTTAATTCATCTTTCCTTTCAAAGATTGGTAAGAATTAATTACTACTGAATGATTACATTGATTTTTTTAAAGCTAATGGAATTTTTAATGAAAATAATGCTCAGGGAGATGATTGGGAACTGCAAGTCTAAAAATCAGGCCTAAAAGCAGCCTGTTAAGGTTCACAAGATAGCCACAGATTCCAAAAAAATGAATAGGAAAATTAAATGTGCCTGGTAATTTTTTTTGGTGGGGGGCCCATGAGAGGGGGTGCTGGTGGGCATAACCAACAACTCCTAAGTGGTAAGATTTCCTATAGAGATGAACCTTAGGATATATTTTTAAAAAGAAAACCCACTGCTTTAATCCTGTGAGAATAAAGCACCCTTCTTAGCATCCATTTGCTCGATTTCAATAAGGCATTAAACCTTGTATGTCAAAATTCTTCATCTTGAAAGAAAAGAACACTAGTCAGTGGTTCAGCTTTTATTTGTCTTGCTTTTTCAGTGTGTCCCTTTTGCTCGCTGTAGCAACCCCAAGCTCCAAAGGGCCTTCCAGGCAGAAGCCAAAGCTGAAGTAGTAACCGACCTCAGGAAAGGAGATTCATTATTAAAATGAGGGGAGGGGAGCTGGATCAGAAGCAGTGTTGCCAAAATGGGGGTAAGCTGGGGGCAGAAACTTAGATAACTGGCAAAGGAAAACTCAACCACAAGTCAGGGAAACAGGAAGTATGCTACATGGCCTGATGTCTACCTTTGGTTTCTGGTCTACATACACAACTGCCATTTTAAACAATTTAGCCAGAAAAGTTATCTCAAACTTAACGTGAGCAAAAAGTGAACTCACCGACCCTGCTTCTTTCTCATTCCTGATGTCAGGTAAGGGTCACCCAATGCACCTGAGGAATTCAGAAACATTGGGGTTGGATCTAGATCTTTTCCTTGCTATTATGCTCTACAATGAATCAATCACTACATGTGGATGATTTTTACCTCCTCAATATTTATTGAATTTGACCCTTCTTTCCACTCCTCTGACCACTGCACTGTTTTTGGCCCCATCTTCTCTTAATAGTGCCATCACAAGAGCTGCCAATTCTCCGCTAATCTACTCTCCACATGCCATGCAACCTGAACAGATGTTACCCCAGCAGAAAACCTTCAGTAGCTACCCACTGTCTAAAACAGTAATTATCAAACATTCTTAAGCTTCGAAACTCAATATTCAAATAAAATCTTACTCAAATATCCAGTACATAAAAGAATTTCAGCCTGGGCTGTTCCAGTTGCAGGGAATGAAGGACTCGGGCTAACTCAATCCCTACATCCATGCCTACCTGGGTGATACCTGAGGATTCCTCAAAACAGCATAAAAAGCACAGGCCAGAGAATCAAATTTAAGTTCTTAGCATAGCCCCCTACCCTCATGGCCAGACCCTACTTCCCTTCCCGGTTTAACCAACCTTCAAGATGGCCCCCAATGACCCCCATCTCCTGGTATTGATGCCTTTGTATAATAACTGTCTCTTGTATCATACCAGAATTAGTCTGTTAGTCTGTGTGATCAGTAATAGAATTTGGCAAAATTAATGGTATGCCACTCCCATGATTAGGTCATAAATACACTGCAACTTCCATATCCCTCCCGCTCCCTCTCTTCAGAGTACTTGTTCTGAGGAAAGTCAGCTGCCATGTCATGAGCTACCCTGTAGAGAGGCCCATATGGTGAAGACCTGAGGTGTCCAATCAGTAGCCATGTGATTGAGCTCAGAAGTGAATCCTCCAGCTCCACTCAAGCCTTCAGATGGCTGCAGCCCCAACCACCTTCTTGACTACAACCTCATAAGAGACCCTGAACCAGAATCTCCCAAGTAAGCTGCTCCCAAATTCCTGACCTCCAGAAACTTTAAGATTGTTGTTATAAGTCAGAAAGCTATCGAGTAACTTATTACATAGCAACAGATAATACATTCATATTATCTCACTAATTCCCTATCTTGTACTTTTCCTCTTATTCGAAGGTGCCCAGACACTACTCTGTTTTTTCCTACCTCTCCCTTGTTCTTCTTTCCCTTTTATCTGCCTGAAGTGTCCCCCACCCCACCTTTCTTCACCTAGCTAACTCTTTCTCATCACTAACAGCATCATGTCATCCACGAAGCCATCTCTAAACCTCCAGGTTGGACTCAGAGAGCCACTCTCAACCATTTTTCTCCCAGAAGATCCTGGGCCCTGATCCCTGGGTCCAGCCTTACTGGACAAAGAGGAGGACCTTGATAAATGTTTACTGAGCTGAATTTGCTGACAAATGCATAGTAGTATTTGGGAAAACCAATTAATGAGAGGTGCTATTCATTTCACTACCTCTGCACAGCCTTCTTCATGTAGCAAGAAATGATGCCACATACTTTTCATTATACTAAGCCACACTACAATATCTAATCAATATAATAGTATTTGTATTAACAAAAACTTGCTAGTTTTTGGGGGTTTTTTAAGATTTATTTTATTTACTTTAGAGAGGGAGAGAGAAACCAGGGGTGGGGGAGGGGGAGAGGGAGATAATCTTCAAGCAGACTCCCCACTGAGCACGGGGCCCCATTCCAGGGCTCAGTCCCATGACGCATGAGATCATGACCTGCGCCAAAACCAAGAGTCAGACGCTTAACGAACTGAGCCACCCAGGTGCCCAAAGCTTGTCAGTTTTAAACCGGTGTTCACAAGAAGAAAGCTATCACTATTTAGTTGTGAGGCACCAGCTTAAGCTCTGCCTATGAGGGACCACAAGCAAAAGTTAAGGCAAAGCATGGTTCTTTGCTTTTTTGCAAGGGCTGAGGCAAATGAACTGCAAAGGGCCGGCAGTTCCCTTGAGAAAGGAAGCAATGGGAGGAGGGAAAAATAAACTAAGGTGAGGAGGAGGGGCTGCATTCCCTTGTGCTGCTTGATAACCATACTATCACTTCAGGCTGAGGGACAAAATAGTATCAATAACTCCAAAAGAAGTTTCCCATAGATTTCCACAGGCCAAAGAGGATGATACCTCAGGTATCAAAAAGTAATTGTTACATTTAGAAGACTGTATCTTTTCTCCCAACACAGACAGGTGCCTTGGAAAAACAAAAGGAAAACACAAACCTAGAGGCTAAGGCTTGTGCCCTAAAAATAAAGTCCTGGGGAAGGAAGAAAAGCAAAAGGTTAGTGAGCGTGGGGGGTGGGGTGCTAATTATAGGGAGCATACATTCAGAATAATAGGAGGAGCAAAAGAGCAATTCAAATATTAGCTCTCAGATAAAATTTCAGAGCTTTCTTTTTGAATTCATGATAATATATAATATTTAATATAAAATAATTAAACCAGATCGTATAGACACAGAACACTGCTTTCTGATGACCATTATAAAACAGGGTGAAAAGCAAATACTTTGCATAGAAAATAAAATTACATATGAGAAATCGTAAGCACATGACAGATTTGACAGATTTGTTTTCAAAAAGATTACAAAAGCATTCTCAACTGTCAACCTCATAATTTAATTATGATGGGGAATTTTTTAATAAATTAAACTATAAGACTTAAGCTGAAAGCCAACTTCGGTAAGAAAAATATACACTTCAAATAATTCGTAAATTAAACGGAAAAATGTTTTCTTGATACAACAAAAAAATACATCTTAGTGTTTGAACGTGTAAAAGTGTTTCTAAAAGAATACTTCTTTTAAATCATTCTAACAATGATAACCTTCTCTATAGAAAGTCTATTTTGTAAGAGTGATAGATATAGGTAAATTGGTAGTTGCTTTTGCTTTTATTTTCTGTTTATAATGAGCTCCTAGTGTGCAGGAGATCTGAATATTTACCCTCTGTTCTAATATCTCCCACATCAGAAAACCAAGAGCTCTGGGGTCATTAAAATGGGCACAATTCCAAGAAAGCCACATAAGATCGACCAGCCTTCATCATGTAGGTACTGATATGAAAATGGACATTTCTCAAGACTAATTAGAATTTTTATTTGGAAAACAGTTCAGTGTACATGCCTACTGTATGCATCTTAGTATTAATTATGCATTTAAAGATTAAAGTTAATGAAGCTCATCACCCCAATCATTCTTGTCTACATTTTTATTTAGTCACCAGGGGGAGCTAATACTGCTCTGTGGGTAGGTAGAGTTGAAGAATTCGATTTTTTTAAAGAGGGAAAAATTAAATTGCTGTGGTAATAGATATCATTCAAACGATGTCCACAGTGTCCATAAGACAAACCTATCATGCATGCATGCAAAAAAAAAAAAAATTAGGTATATATCATTTTGTTGTTGTAAAACAAAGAAGTTAGAAAAAACTAAAAGCCATCAATTAGTAGAATCTTGCTGTGGTTAATACAGGACATATATAAACCTAGTCATTTATGGATGTATTCTGTCCCATTAGGGTCTTACACCATCCAGATTTTCCACATTTGTCCATTTGTTGTACTGACCCTGTTATTTTCTTGGTTTGAAGCACTACTATGATTCTACAGTCTAGCAACTAATCGTTTGCTCAAAAATATCCCATATAATTACATTATAATTAGCACTGAAACAAATGTTTCGTTATCCTTTGGCTTCAAATATTTCCTTCTGTTCCAAATATATTTTTTAGCACTTTTAATGTGTGTTCAAAGAGTTCTACCCAATAATCTACTTAAATTCATTCTACAATTCACCCAGGAGACACAATCCCTTTAAACTTTGAGAAGCTCCAGCTGGAACAAAGAGGGGAAAAGGGTTCAGAGTCTGTGGAATAATCACCTCTAATCGATCAATTTCCCCTGAAGGTAAAGCTGAAAGAAAGGAGTGAAGAGTTCCAGTCCAATTCCTTGAAGTTTAAAGGAACTAAGCCCTGAGGGCACAGTGTAGAAGGATTCTTGCCTTCCCCTCCCAAGGCCTATTAAGAGGTCATGGATTTCCGTGACATTGCTGCCATTCCCCGAAGACAAGATCCCAGCCATAGACTTCGCACAAAGAGAAAGAATGGGGAAACAGTCTACTTTTAATACTCCTTTAGCAACTCACCACTCTTTAAAGGAAGCATCCTAAGTACAGTAATGTAAAAAAAAAAAAATTAAGTGCAGTCGTGCAAAAATGTAAAAATTCAACATCTTAAGTTTTATTATGTTGAATTTCAACATAAAGAACAGGCTACATGTGGCAGAGCCCTTGTGTGCACATAACTGTATCCAAATTGCTACGCATTGCCCTGCTTGTAAGACAGACTGAATGGCTGCATAGGGCCTAGGAAATAGTTGATCTCTTTTAATTCATCTTCCCCACAAAAGAGGCCCCACTGTTGCCACATCCCAAATACATCCCTTCATTTATAATTTTTACACTTCTCCACAGGGACAAACTGACAGCTTTAATTACCATCAATGACCATCAAGGACGCAGTGGAAATTCTTGAAGATATTCTCCCATGGATTGTGTTCTTGACATTTTATTTACAATTTTTGGCAAATAAATCCTGAAACCACAGAATTAGATTATATATTCATTATCAATTGCACAACTAAGGCAAAACCATTTATCTAAAACAGTTGTGGTTCCGCAAGACATCCAAAGGTAACAATGTTTTCTACACAAACAAATAATGCTAATTTTTTCTTGGATTATATTCATTTCAAAATGCTAATTTCAAAAACCTCAAATTAATCAAGGAGCAGATAATTTGCAAGCATAGTTATAGCTAATATATGACATCCTCCAGTTAGGTTCTACTTGTAAAAAATAAAGCGAATGCACCCATTTATTTTTTATTTCTAGCACTTTCACCCTTCAGGAACTTTTCATTCATAATCGGTAGCTTTCTTGTGATGCACAAGTTATTAAAGCAGGCTGAGAATAACAACACCAATTTCAAAATGCACATCAAGAATACATAGAAATACTTCTTAAGTTACCCCCTTCAACATTCCAACTATTTAATTTTATTAAATTAATACATGTAATAACTCATTCACAGTGGGAAAACGTAACTCATCAGTACAGTCCTTTTATAAATCCCAATTACAGTGTACAGAAGCATTCAAAGATTGTCAAGAAAATGGACCAAAAATGATTATTTTACATTCAGGTTTTGATAGAGAACTTCACAAACAAATATGTCAAGAAGAGAATGATAGACTACGTATTAATATCAAAAGTTCTGTGTGAAAATAACAAAGCTTTCATAGCGGGTAATAGCTTCACTGACCCTTCCTCCAAAATCAGAAAAAGGAGTTCACTCGGCCAACGGCTCAGAGGTTGGAACCAATTAGGGAGGATTGCTTTTTCTCTGGTAAATGTATAGAATTTAGTCATGGCCCTGCCAGACCATGAAAATGACACCCTCAACCCCACCACTTCATCTAAAACTGAGAGGAGCAGAGATTAGCGAGCTGTTTTACACATGATGTAGCACACGGTAGTCAAGAACAGTGGTCTCTGAAATATAGGGTACAAATCCTAGGATAGAGAAGATGCTCTGAATATTTAGAAATCAATCAGGACACCAGCCAGAACCAAGCAGACCTTCCTGAGAGCAGGAAGATAAATAGTATCCCCATCAACCTGGGTGCCCTTGCTTTTCCAGTCCCTTCCCACGCATCAAAATAATGCAGTCTACCGAGCCCAGTGAAAGAGACTTACGGATCATATTTTTAATGTTAATTAATCTAATTTACACAAAATCCTCAAAGTTTAACAAGTGATTTTTTAAAGTCTTCTGCGAGGAAAACTGCAGGATATTGATAATGGAGCACAAGTAATCGTCAAGAAAATGGCAAATCTGGCTGCTTCCACTCCTAGTAAAAGCTGTTCGTCAGCCATTGTATAAAGGAGGGAAACAATTTAATCAGACCTGACCCAAAACTGGCAAAAAACCCTGACATTATCAGGAAAGTTATCTGAAATGTGGGCTTATATCCACCATTGATAATGATGAACCTCATTGGGAAGTGTAATAACACGCATTCGCTCTTTGGTGGTTCCGTGAGACAGAGCCAGTAAAATGAATTGTCAAAGGGTGCCTGGGTGGCTCAGTCAGTTGAGTGTCTGCCTTCGGCTCAAGTCATGATTCCAGGGTCCTAGGATCAAGCCCTGCATCGGGGTCCCTGCTCATTGGGGATTCTGCTTCTCCCTCTGCCCTCTCCCCCTGCTTGTGCTCTCTCTCTGTCAAATAAACAAATAAAATTTAAAATTAAATTTTAAAAAAATAAAATGAATTGTCAAAAAAAGTGAATCTGGACCAGGACTTCAAAACAACATAAATTTATTTTAAATACCTGTGTATTTCATCTTGACCTCAGTTTTCAATTTCTACTTTTGTGAATGTTGTATATATGTGCATCTTTGAAATGTATTGATAAGTTATGTATGACAAAGATGAATACTAAATTCTTTCTTATCAAAAAGTTTGGAAACCACTGGTCTACAAAATAAGAAGTGTGTGGAAAAGTGGCTAGGAATGGAATTGATGGAGGCCATGAAACTGCATTTTGGGGGCTTAGGGGATTTGGAGAAAAAAATAGGTTAAAAAATAAAAAATAGGGGTGCCTGGGTGGCTCAGTCGGTTAAGCGTCTGCCTTTGGCTCAGGTCATGATCTCAGGTTCCTGGGATCAAGCCCCACGTCGGGCTCCCTGCTCAGCAGGGAGTCTGCTTCTCCCTCTCCCTGGACTGTGCTTGCACACTCTCTCTTTCTCAAATAAATAAATAAAATCTTAAAAAAAAATAAAAAAATATTTTAGGTAGGAAACAAGGAATTGATCAAAATGGAGGGAAATAAAAAATAAAACATACAATGCCTTAAGCCTAATTATATAGAAATAGATAATATATAAATGATTAATAACAAAGTATGAATAAGGAATTAATACAGAAATTAATACAGAAATATGCAAATAAAAGCTATACGCCCTAAACGTAATTGATATAAACTAAAAAGTTAAAATATCACATTTATTTCAACTAATGCTTTAAAAAGGAAAACAAAAAAAGGTCTTAAAAACAGTTTCGATATGCTTCCATGAAAATAGTGCCTCATTCCATAAAATATTCAGTTTCCTTATTCCCTTTGCCAACAGAACTAGCTGTTAGAGTACTTGATTTTGGGGTGGAACCAGCCAGCCTTTAATTTACCACAACCATATAACACATGTACAATCACTTTCACTTCTTAAAAAAATTCTTTGGGAAAAAAAAAATCCAGATGTTGCAAAGTCTTCAGTTCACAAAACCTACTGAAGCTTCCAAGAAGTCTCATAATTTTTAAAATCAAATTAAGTGAACACATCATTTGATCTGATGTGCAGCATCTACTCCTCAATTCAGTTCATCTTCCTCAAAAACGTGAGCCTGTGCAGTAATAATATTTGTAACGGAGCCACAAATATGGCTAAGGTTTTAAAAATCTGGCCTACAAACATGCTCCCCCAAAGTCTGACAGCCTTGCTGTCATATGCATCTCTACTTACTCATCTTACGAAGAGTATGGCGGGCCAGAGGGTTAAGAACTAATACAATGCTATTCAGGTTTTTCTGCATTTACACCCAGGCAATTCACATTAATGATGTGAAAGAACACTTAACAGACAACTCAAGTTTGCAAATTAGCAGGAAAGAAGAGAAAAATGACTCAGAAAAAGCATACAGTATTACCAAATGCACTTTACACATTTATCCTGTTAAGTGTAGCTTAGTTTTGATGATTTACAATGCTGGTTTGTACTCAGTTTTGTAAGCATAATAAAGTCTCCGTAATCTCAGCCTTCCCCATAGCACCCTGCTATTAAATCTTTGCTGAGAAGTGTGATGAGACCCCTCTGGCTTCCAGCCCTCCCCACCCCCTGAGGGAATTGGCAAGAAATGATAGGGTTTGTGGATTAGTAAAATGAGAGGTTCTCTGTGCTTTTCCTTCTTTAAATATATATTTTGATAATCTGTCTTCTGCATCAGAGTCCCAACAGCATTAGACTGTTGATTGTCCTCCCTTCCCAGCCTCCAGGAAAAAGAGAGCAAGGCTGGGGCAGGACAGGTGGTTTCTATCTACTGCTACAATTGAAAAGTGGGATTTAATTTTTTTTTCTTTCCCCCTTCCCTTTATTCGTTCAAGCAGGGATGATACATAACTTACTTACACATGTTGGATTGCAAACGAGAAGAAAATTGCACCATGAGACAAAAAAGAAAGAACTCCTCTTGATGGGAGCTCCTTCATCCCTACCTATCCTTAGGGACTGTTTTGTTTCCTAGATCAGGGTGCTTGTCCAGAATAGTGCTCACATTCCAGAACACCTCTCAGTGATGAATTATGTGTATGATCCCTTAGAACTCTAGGTCCCCAGTGGCTGAGTTCAGTCGAGGTTACTAATATCTACTCATGAACTGATCTGGGGCATACTTAATCCACATGATGAGTTTCAAATCTGGGTCTAGAATTGGTCACCTTGCTCCATATTTGAACTTCATCTTCTAAGGCTCGGTCTACTCTGGGGTCACTCGGCAAGGCTATAGGAGGATTTCAAGACTTTTAACACAGAGTGAATCAGTTTTCATCTAGGCAGGCTCCCCAAGGAATGTGCCTCACCCTTGGGGATGAAAGTCACCAAAGGAACAAATCTCAAGTTACCTAGAAACCCTCAGCTGCAGGATGGAAATAATCTGAAAACAGGGTATCTACCAGTTCTCTGACAATTGAACTACCCTCAGTAACTCCCGCAAGTGTCAATCCATAGAATACCTCAGTTTTCTGTTATTTTACAAATCAACAAGTTTTAAGAGTTCTTTCTCTCCTAATTCTACTCTACAGTTAACCCATCAGAACATTACTCAGAATTCTCTCTTTCTTCATGTAAATTGTTGACCAAAAAGTCTTCAGGTTTATGGTATAGCCAGGGAGGCCTACACATGTAAGTAAAGACTTCAAGGCTAATAGAAGGGAAGCCACAAGGAGCAAGGAAAAAATGAAGGAAGCAGAGAGAGACTGTAAACCAAGGAGAAAGGAAGCAGAGAAATAGGGACAATAAAAAAAATGAAGAGTCTTTAAGAAAGGACAGGAATCTGAGGGAATGAGCAAGGATACAAATGGGGCCAGATGAAGTTAAAAGACAAAGAAAGTGAAAAAGAACAGTGAGAGAAAGAGTAAATTAAGAGGGGAAAATAAAACTAGAAATACCCTCTTTGCTAAACTAACACTTTGTCCATCAAGGAGAAAAGAAAAAAAAAAAAGAAGCAGCAGCAGCAGCAAGTAGCACCACCAGGAAAAGAGTTAACTCAAGAAGCAGGAAACATGAATTGGAAGAGCTGGATGTCCCAACTTATATTAAAATGATTTAATCAAAGAAGAAGGTAAAAGCATCACATTACTTTTTTTTTTTTAAAGATTTTATTTATTTATTTGACAGAGAGAGTCACAGCGAGAGAGGGAACACAAGCAGGGGGAGTGGCAGAGGGAGAAGCAGGCTTCCCGCGGAGCAGGGAGCCCGACGCGGGGCTCGATCCCAGGACTCTGGGATCATGACCCGAGCCGAAGGCAGACGCCTAACGACTGAGCCACCCAGGCACCCCCCCCATTACTTTTTTTAATTAAAATACTTCCAAGGATCTTTAATCTTTTTCAGATTAGTCTGAAGGGTACTCTTAGCCAACTCAAGTTTCAACTTCAACACCTTCAACAAATGTGAATGATTGCTGATTTCATTTCTCCCCCTTTTCTCTCTCTCTCTAATCCTCCACTTTTGCTTTTCCTCGTCAATCCTCCACCCTCCCAGAGAAATCATCCTGAAACAACAGCAAACAGGACCAAGTCTTATCAGATTTACCTTTCCTAAAATGTGTTTGATTGTCACAAATAAGCCTCTGTTTTCCTACCTTTGATTAAAATGTTGTGGTATGTGAGCAGAGACTAGATTCCCTACTTTTAGAAAGCTTAAGATCAAAATAAACCAAATATTTTATTAGGGTGAGCGTTTTTTCATTTTTGAAGAAAAACAATACTTAACCCATAAATATCTTCACCATACCATGTGCTGAAAATTGAGCATTTTCTGCACTGATTATTAAAGTTGTATAATCTGTAAAGGAATATGTATTGTATAATATATAAAGTTGTAAAGGAATAGTATCTTTTGCTTCTATTCTATTTCATAAAGCTGAACATAAGGATAACTATGTGGCAGAAACTCAATAAAAAATAAACACTAAATAGAATTTAAGGCTTGTTTAACAACCCACTCTCACCTAAGGTAAGATTCCTTGCTAGCATAGTATATACTAGCCATGTCAGTCAAGTCACTATGTCTTTATTCTAACAGTAGTGATGATTCTACATGAGTAAAGCTCCTTTTAAATCACCAGGTATTCCACTGAAAACAGAATCATACTAACTGTCTTGCATTTAATGGGACTTTCCAAAAATTATGCATTCTAAGGGATAAAAAATGCATCACATGAAGTCAATTAAATGTATATGAGCTAGAAAATGCAAATAAACCCAATACACACCCAATAGAATGCTAAAATTAAAAAGACTGACAACACAAATGTTAGCTAGGAAGCACAACTGGAACTCTCAGACATTGCTGGTAAGAGTGTAAAATGGTGCAACCACTTTGGGAAAAGGTTCAGAAGTTTTTCAAGTCAAACATATCCCACCACCCCTCTCCCACAACTCAGCAATTCTATCCCTACTTGCTAAATCAAGAAAAATAAAACATATGTCCACATTAAGACCTACATAGGAAGGTTCACAACTTTATTCATAAAAACCAAAAACTAAAAATAACTAAAATGTCTAGCAATGGGAGTATGGAAATAAATTATGATATATTCATATTATGGAATACTACTCAGCAATAAAAAAGAACACATTACTCATATATACAACATGGATGAATCTCACAGACATTATACTGAACAAAAGAAGCTGAACTCAAAAAAAAGAGTACATACTGTGTGATTCACTTACAAGAAGTTCTAAAACTAATCTGTGGTTAAACAACTTAAAAGCTAGTTATTTCTGGTGGAGCATTATTGATCAGAAAGGGGTACTAGAGAAATTTCTAGGATGCAGGAAATTATCTCAAGAGGGATGTGGGTCATGTGGGTATATGTGTTTTGTCAAAATTCATCAAATTGTACACTTATGATTTATAAATTTCACTGTATGTAGATGTTACATTAAAATTACAGCACTAATAAACAACTGTGAAACTAGTTAGTTGGTCTGCTTATCATGGTGATATGAGTAAGCAACTTTGAAATGGCTTAAGGTATATTCTAGACTCAAGCAAATGAGCAAACATGTTGAGGATGATGAAGCTAGGTTTCTCACTGCCAAAGACTGTAGTAATAAATATGGAGAGGAACCTGGGATGAACCTGAAGTGTTGGACTGAATTAGAAGCATCAATATGAACACATGATTCTTATGTGTATATTATATTAAATTTACATATACACTTCCTAATTCTGTCTGCTGGAAGGCTCTATAATCAATGATATACCTACAGCAATGAGCACAACTAGTGCCCATATCTTGGTTTCTAAATACCTTTCTTCTTAAAAGAATGAGGGCTCCTTGGAAAAAAAAGGCTGATTACGGGACTGGGACAAGAATATGATGAGCCTGGGGCATTTGTGTGCAGCCGAAACTAAGGTAAGTCCTCAAATAATGATGAAGACATATGAAACCAACACAAGATCCAGTTTGAAGGGATTCCCATTGGCTAAATCTCAGGCAATCTGAGCATCAAAATAATGACAGTAATAAATTATGATCACTGAGTAAAATAAAATCCAAAAGCCCATAGTGATACAAATAAACAGATGAGTGAATGAATAAGAAAGGAAATTGTGGTAGAAGGCTAATAACTACAAAAATTTATAGAGTTAAAATGGATGTTTTATGAGGATGAGGATATTTATATGAGGTCAAAGCATCTTCCCACAAATGATTTATTACTTACAAAGGAAAAATAGTAACTTTATACTGGAGAAAGTTGGTGGGCACCACCTTGAAGAAGTATTCAATGTTAACATCATCAACATGAGGACAAATCAGCATCACATGCTTCTAGACCTAATGCACTGCGAAGAGCACAGCATCATTTTGATGGTGTTCCTGCCACAGAATGATGTAACTCGAATGTAATCACAAAGAAACAAACCCAAATACAGACATTCTAGAAAGTAGCTGACAGATACTCTCCAAAAATGTCATGGTCAAGAAAGACAAAGAAAGGCTGAGAGATCTTTCCAGGTAAAAAGAACAAAAGAGACATGACAAATAAATGTTGTACATGGTCCTGAATCCTAGACAAGAAAAAAAAAGCTATAAAGGACATTATTGAAACAACTATTCAAATTTAAATATTGATCATGGATTAGATAATAATATTCTATGGTATTAAATGTGAGCTTTCCTGATTTCAAGAAGTATGCTGTGGTCATGTGAGAGAATATTTGTTCTTAGGAAATACATAAGATATATTTAGAAGGGTATGATGTCACCAATCTTCTCTCAAATGATTAAGAAAAAATTAACGAAAGATAAAGAATGATAAATAAATGGGGTGAAATGTAAATAATCATTGAGTCAGTGAATGAGGTAAATAGTGATGGGCATTCTATGGATTACTTTTGTAATTTTTCGTTAAGTTTGGCACTATGACAAAATAAAAGTTATTAAAAATCCTAAAAACCACAAAAAATATGTATTATGGCCAATACTTATATATGCAACATCAATGCTCAAACTTAAGTTCCAACCAAGAGTAATGGGTTTTCTGAAAGAAAGAAGATTCTATGGCCTTAGTCACTGTAATCCCTTCTTGAAGAGCCACAGTGCACTTTAATAAAGAAGCCTATTTAATTGGACTTAATCAACATTTCCACAAAAATCTGTTCAGAAACCCTGACTAAAATGGAACACCTTTTAAAATCTTACAAAAATATCAATATTCTATGGAAAACAGTTGGAGAATCATTTGTTTACTAAATATGTTTCCTATACATGGGTAATTGAAGAAAGATTTGTGCTGGGAAACAAAGAGAGAGAAAGAAAGAGAGAGTTACAGACACATGCACACAGCCAGAGAATATCAGCTTCAAATAGCAAGAGAAAAATTACATGAATCTAAAAAAATATATCTACCTAAAATGTCCCACTCAAGCTGATATAGTCTGTTCTTATAGGATGTTTCTCAAGAGGATAGAAATTTGGCAAACTGAGTTTTAGTTTTATTCAACCATTAAACTGAACATGTCGTCATGCTAATTGTTATTTTAAGTCGGATCCATCCCATGAACTGCATAGCAGAATAGCGTCCATGCCTTTGTGGGAATCTACTGTGGGCCAGGCACTGTTCAAGGCTCAGAGAATATGATAACAAATAAGACACAGTTCCTGCCATCCATGAGCTCGCAGTCTAAAGAGGGACAGGGAGAAGTGAACACATGTAGTGGAAACTGTGAGATGCAATAGGCAGAGAACTTTGTGGGAACACAAAAAGGCACCAAACTCAGGCAGAGAGGCATCAAGGAAAGTTCCCCCGAGGAAGTGATATTTACATCAAAATAAGTTAACACACACTACATTTCTTTGAAAAAATATTGACAAAGGTTTTTTTTTAACTTTATTTTAACCATCATGTTAGATTCTGAACCCCCATGGCATCACTATAGTTAGAAAAAGAGAAAGAGAGAGAGAGAGAGAGAAAGAGAGAAAGAAAGAAAGAAAGAAAAGAAGGAAGGAAGAGAGAGAAAGAAAGAAAGAAAAAAGGGAGAAAGAAGAAGGAAGGGAGAGAAAGAGAAAGAAAGAAGAAAGAAAGAAAAAAGGAAGGAAGAGAGAGAACGAGAAAGAAAGAGAGAGAGAAGAAGGAAGGAAGGAAGGAAAAGAAAGAAAGAGGAAGGAAGGAAGGAAAAGAAAGAAAGAGAGAGGAAGGAAGGAAGGAAAAGAAAGAAAGAGAGAGAGAGGAAGGAAGGAAAAGAAAGAAAGAGAGAGAGGAAGGAAGGAAGGAAAAGAAAGAAAGAGAGAGAGGAAGGAAGGAAGGAAAAGAAAGAAAGAGAGAGAGGAAGGAAGAGAGAGAAAGAAAGAAAGAAAGAGAAGGAAGGAAGAGAGAGAAAGAGAAAGAAAGACAGAAAGAAAGAAAGAAAGAAAGGAAGGAAGGAAGGAAGAAAAAGAAAAAGAAAGGAAGGAAGAAAGAAAGAAAGACCCACTAGCTATTAAAATCTAGGTACAGTTCATAATCTAAGGACTGTGATGCTGAGTTTGCCACAAACGGCCATCTTAGAATCCTTCCGAAAGCACTTCTAGACTCACCCATGTGTTCAAGTGTGGGAGTAAAACAACTGGGAGAGCAAGAGAAAAAAAAAAACAGTATGAACTGAAAAAATGAGAAATAGAACAGTACTCGAAGACAAGACGTGGTAAGTATTGTTTACCTGTCAACTGACATTGATTAATCTTGTGTTCGGTAATGTCGCTCAGTGACTCGAACACCTGGAGGCAGCTGTCACAGCTGTGCACGGCCTCGTCTTCCAGCTCCTCTCCGTCCTCCGGCCTCTTCTTACAGCCTAGCGCCTCTCCATCTTCAGTCTTGTCTTCAAGTTTACAGCTGGGGTCTGAAAGAAAATCAAGACTGTAAGTGCGGGGTTTAAAGACAGGTTCTTTTCAAGTAACGTTTAATCTTCTTGCTACCAAAAACAGAAGCACCATTTTCCTCAAAGCTGTAGAAGGAAGGCTCCGTGGCAGATTTTATTCCAGAGGAACCAAAAGCGAGTCTTGCCTAAGATGTGTCACTTCAGGATGGCTGACGCTTTTCCTTTCCACCGCCACGTGGGCCTTTTTTTTTCATCGCTTCCTTCAAATAATTCATCTGTCCACTCTTAAGGTGAACTTTGATATTTTTCATAGCCTTTTAGGGGGTTTTGCTTAAAAGGTAGAGAAATCAGTTTTAAAATTAAAGTCTCCGATGTAAAGGAAAAGAACCACTGTGCGTAAGAATGAATTCCCTTTCTGCTAAATATACTGTTTCACAGGAAATTACCCGAATTAGCCAAAAGTCTAGAATAAGCTAAGCTAATTACCATAGGCACGAAATTGACCTTTACTTACAAACTGGTCAAAACACACAGTTACCCCATTATTTGTTAGACAGCGATAGCCAAATAAGCTCTACCACACAGCAAAACATTCTTACAAACACGGATTCAAGTGTAAATATATTGGCACGTCTCTTGTTTTCAAACAAGTAATCATCAAAAAAAGCAATAATATACAAAGAGCAATTATAAATTATAATCAAGTCAACGACTTAAATTGCATTACCAATGTCAAAAAGCTAAGGTGGCGGGAAAACTAAAAATAGTTCTATTCTACCCCTAAGAATGATACACAAATAGCAAGGGGGAATGAGAGAGTAAAACACATGTAACATTTTTACTTAGAGCTCTATACATACTTTAGATACTTCTTGATTCTATGTGTGGTCCTTTGACTCATTTTAGCGATGCCCCCAGACATCCTGGTGCCATCCCTCCTCTTTACAGGAAAGCAAAAGTGGGGAAGGAAGAGAAAGACAGAATATGCCTCTTTAGGGGAAATTGGGTAATATAATCTGTGACATAATTTATGGGACATTAATTTCTAATGGCAAAATGTCCTCCAAAGTCAGAAATAAATTATGTCTCAAAATACAGTCAATAAAATGGTTATCAAAGAGTTGTATCAAGATACCTAAGAAATATGTAATGCATTATCTGTAGTCAATTTTTTTTAATATGGGAAGATAAAAATTTGAAATGTTAAAATCAGGAATTCACAGAACCAAAATTAGCCCAGATGTCGTAGAAAAATCTGTAAGTGCCACCACACTACCATCCTCCTGTCTGGAAATGCTCTCTGCTGCCCGGCATGTAACACGCTTCTACGAACCCTCCTTCTTACAAGTCACTATGGTCCCTTTTTTGCTGGCAGTTGTTCTAAAGCCTTTCTTCGCGTCTGCAATAAACTTAACTCTGTCACCACCCTTCAGATGATTCACGTGTGCCAGAATCAACTTACATTTCAACATATATAATAATCTCTTGGGCTCATGAACAGAGCAGAGTTCTCATCTCAAAGAACAAGTATTTTGTTTGTTTATTTGTTTTTAAAGAACACAGTGTTTAAGTGAATTGGTAATTTGGGTTGATTTGCCATCTGGAAAATTATTATCTCAATGCTCTACACAGTGCCCATTTCAATAGACTGGGGTTTTGACTGCTCATTCCTGGGGGAGTAATCACAGGATCTTTTTTGTGTGTCTTGTACTTTGCCCAGCACAGCACTGTGTCCAGGTGAGTGCTTAGTAAATATTATTTAGTGATGATAAAAAGGGAGAGGAGTGAGGAGGTAGAAAAAATGTGCATAAAAAGTCCTTTAACTGGTATTTTTTCTATAAAGAGGAACAGATCAGGTACCACACCAAATTAAAAAGTACCTACATGCCTACATTTCCCAAAATTGACGCGATGATCCATCACATTTGACTTTGCTGGTTTCAGATATTTCACACACCACAACAAATAGGTGGTGGTTCAAAGATCTCCAACAAACTAAAACTAAGTGGTAAAATACTGCCAAATTAGAGAGAAAGTCCGGAAAATAAATAACTGTCCCAATTACGGCAAACTGGCCCTCACACCACTAAGTACTTGTTGGAAGGCAGTATGCACACACTGAATATTCTCCATTGTTTAGCATGAGATTCCAGTTTCTCATAAAACTGATAGCACTGAGGGAAATGTGGGTGCTAAGTCTGAATTTTAATACGATTATTTAAATGCTATGCATCAAGTTTGCAGGCCTGTTTGTTTTTAAATAAGAAGACACTCTGAATACTTTAAGTAGTACGCAGAGAAAAATGATAAAAACTCGCCTTCCCTATTATTCAAGAATATGGACACTTTACACGAATCCAGTATCAAAAATATCAAACAAATAGGCATGCATTCATGATGCTTGAGCTCTTAAAAGCTAAAGAATGACTCCGGTCCGTGCTTCTGACACTGTGGCTAGTTATTAAAATAAGGGTCAGTTTAAGACTAATAAAAAATGTTTTTGCTTCCACTTCTGCATTTACAGATAGAACCCTTTAGGGACTGAAGTCAGTCAAGCTTATTCACTTCTGCTGCAACTTTAGGATGCATGCTCCAGCCAACTGGCGAATTTGTTTTTAGGTCACCACTTAAGAGGGACCCTCTGGGGGGGTAGGTGCCATTATAGTCTACGATGCCTTGGCGTAACGAGTGCTAGAATCTCAGTCTCTCTCTCTCTCTCTGTGAGTAGATTTTTTTCCCAACCTCCACTTTCATGAAGAATTATTTCTCACCCATTCAAAAGATGTTTATTTGTGTTAGGGGGCTCGGCTCCTAGAGTCAGTTGATGTAAGGAAGACTCTGGAAAGCTTACATTGTCGACCATTTCTTTCCCACAGGTGGCTACACTTCAGTAATTGCACATGGCCTCAGTTATGTAGTTTTTATAAAGTCCTTTGAGATCCAATCATAAAAAATAATTGTATTACTCCGCAAGCCATTCAAATCTCTGACTTCAACCTAAGGGGTTATAAATACAAGGTCCACGCCTGCAAGGACTGCCCTGCTCCCAACACCACTTCAAGAAGGACAACTGTTCTTTCAACTCAAGTTGTGCTCCAAACTCCCCTGAAGGGCAGTATTTTTAAATATCCACAGCTCCCCTGCACTAGAACTGCAAACCCCATCCCAGCTGCAGACACCACTCTCTGTCCTTTGACCTAAAGGATGCCACTCAGACATGTGACGTCCATCACTACTGAGCTCACCTGCAGCTCATCCCTTCAAAAGGTTGCTATGAAGCCCCGCATTTATAGCGTCCTAACCTGGGTAAAAGACTTAATTTTGGAACAAAGACACAATTATTATTACAAAAAATAAATGGCAGCTCTCTGTTTCCAATTTTGTTAACTTTACTTACAAATGGAAATTTAAAAGAAGTATGTTTTTCCCCGTATTATGTTCTCTGGCAGGTGGTGCTTTCCTTCTCATCCTCCCCTTCATAGGGTTGTTATTGCTATAACTTGGTTTAATAAAATTTCAACTTTGGGGAAAATGAAAAATTGCACTGGCTTAAAAGTGTTGGAGGCAATAAACCCATGGACTTCAATTAATTTCAAGTGTGGGATCAGTTTAAGGCCAACCAGCAGAAATTCTATTCTGTCCATGTAAAAATGAGGTTTCACCACATTTACTTTTTATAACCTATATAAAAGTCAAGTCAAAGTAATGAATATCTAAAAGCTATCTCAGTGGACTGGCAAAGACTATCTGTATTCTTGAAACTCATCTTACATATTTCTCTCTGTGCAACAAAGATCCCATGCCTGATCAAAGCTAAAATGTCAAACCACTGAGAAAACAGCCCAATTTCCAACCCATTTCACTGCCTAGAAATGGACCTCCTTCCAAGCCACTTTTGCATGGAAAAGCACTGGCAAAAGAAAGAAAAACTAAGAGATCATGTGGTTATAATTATTACCAGGCAAGGAATATTTCTGCAGCTCAGTGGTAAAGTAAAACTCTGTCGCTCCCTGCTCCCACTAGTGTCCATCGCAAAACAACTGCCTCATTAAATCTCTGCAGTAAGATTAATATGCCGTAGCTGCACTACATTTATAACTTGGTACTCTATAAAAAGCACATTTAATGGTAAGAGCCAGAGCCTAGATACAAAGTATTACTATAAAAACTTCTGGCAGCCAGTACACAGTGCAGGCCCTCTGTCCTTCTTGCAGGAGATAGAAATGAGGCTTTTCCTGGTTAATTCCAAGCACGAAGCTCTACCTTACAAACCCGAATCAGTTTTATGAGAGTGGCAGAAACACAAGATTCTGAAGATGATATAAATATGAATGCAAGAAGATTACTTAACAACTAAGATTGGCAAGAGATGAATGAACCCAAAATACTCCACTTACACACACACGCAAACTTAAAACATGACCATTTCCTAACAGTCTGTTCTCAGGTCATAGCCAGCTTTTCACCAAATTAAACAACCATGGCATGAATTACTCAATCTTAACTCAACCCACATAGTGCCAGTAAGTTCAAGAAATCGCCAACTAAAAAGTGCATACTGTCTTAAAAGAACCAAAAAACAAAAACAGACACTTCTTGACTTCATTGTGATGACGCGACCTCCTGGATCTTAATTACCTAAGACTATAAAAAAAGTAAATGTTCGAGAAAAAGTGGGCCCAACACTACGCTACTAGTGGACTAGTAAAAATATAATGATTTTGTTACTTGAGAAAGCTGCCTCAGTTTTCTTCCAAGGATTTTGTCTAAAAATAAAAAAAGCATTATAACTCAGTGTCTTATTCTCAGAAATCCTATGATGAATAAGTAAACAAATACTTTATACAAATGTAACTCACACTCAAATCCCCCAAATCACTACAAATGATGAACCCCAGGTTGACAGCCATCTTGTGTCAAATAATCATTAATTGTCTAATGTTGTTTTTAAAGTTCACATCTGTATGTACAGCTAGCTCTAGGGTTTACTGGCATGGTTGCAAGTCCCATGCCTAAAAAGAAAAATCAAATGTTATCTGTTTAAGGCAAATCATGTCCAAAATCATTCCTCTCGTACAAGGGGGTTCAAACTGCATTCACTGATGTATCTTGATACTTTTTAAGAACAGAGGAAAAGTTACCTTCAGGCTATAAAGAGTTAAACCAGGGAGCAGAAAGCCTTCCTAGTTTTCAAAAACCAAAGGGCGGGATCATTATTTTGTGCTTTCTGGGCTCTAGCTATGCATTCTAACTTGAAATCCCATAAGATGAAAACAGATTTAGGGAAAATAAATCGCACACTGTTATAAAATGGCAAGCAGGCTCTAATGAAGGAATGCAGCATTACCACACTGTGCAGCCGTCTGGCCCACACCCGCCTGCTAGTCTGCTGCCTCATTTTTTTCTACTGTCAAGAAAAGGTAAACAAACAAAACAAAACAAAAACAAAAGCAACCAGTGCGGGGGCAAAGGATGCA
>NC_138381.1:42016211-42036711 GCF_054177405.1 Leptonychotes weddellii | reverse complement strand
TGCCAAACATGAATTTATTACCACTCTTCTATCTACAGTGGAATTCCTTGTAGGAAGATGCTAAGTTGGGGGGAAATTCACCTTGGGAGAGGTTAAAAACAACAACAACAACAACACCACACACAGAGAACCATACACACACTCTTTGGAACCAAATAAAAAGTTTCTCCCCTTCCGATCAGAATCATACCCCAATTTCTTTCTTCCACTTAGTCCCCCTTTATCCTTAACATAAAATTTAGAAGAGAGCAATTTGAGCACTCCAACTTTCATAAAGAGTATTTATCGATGCCCTCCTGCCTTAAAGTCATTTAACTTTGAAATTGAATTACAATAGCTGCCTTGTTACACCTTCAGCAAACAAATGTTTACTAAGCACCCAGGCTCAGTAAGGGGCATTTGGCTAAGGCCCTGGAGATGTAAAGCCTAGGACCTTGTCCCAAGGAGCCTGCAAGCTGTGGAAGAGCTTCCCAACTGGCAGGTCAAAAGTGGGTCCAGTCAGGTGTTGGAGGATACTTTCATTCAGCCCTGGAAGCAGCCATGTACAGCTTGGGATAATGGGAAGTTGTGGTCCTATTGCCTTCCCATTTACCCAAGTGTGCCATTCGAACTTAGCATTTTTCGGCATCTGTCATGATGTGAGAGGGCTGGCAAGCACGAGTGTTGGGGGGAGGGGGGGTGTGAGTATATCAATGAGTGCAAAAGGCGGGGTCAGTACTAGACAGAGAAGCCCACAGACCAGGGGCATTTAAATCATAATAGGGCAGAGCAGGGAATTTTTACCTAAAGAAGAGCAGCTTGGGCTACGTTTTAAAGGATGGGTAGCCCTGAGGACAAGTAGAAAATGGCTCTCCAAACAGAGGAAACATATGCAAAGGCACACAGAGGCATAAAACCACACGATGCCTTCCAGGAAGTGCAAGTTTTTCTGTGCTATTCAAATGAGGGGTGCTGCATAGAGTGGGGGGAAAGGGGAGCCTTGGCAGAGAGGAGGCTGGGAAAGCAGCTAGACCACGAAGGAGCTACTGTGAGCTAAATGTTCACATGCTAACCTCAGCACCAGGGGAAGTCACCCAAGGATTGAAGGAGAGGGACTGATCTCCGTTTCCATTTTAGAAAGATGCCCCACTGGAAATGGAGAGAGTAGTTTGTTAGGGTACCAGACCTGGAAGCAGGGAAACCAGTCTGGAGGCTATGACATGAGGCAGGAAAGGAGGGAATAAAGTGCAAACAGTCAGTGGCAGAAAAAAAGGCACAGGAACCACTACTTCGCGCTGTGTTTAGGCATGAGAAGGTGGGGAGCTGGGTGATGACTGCCGGGTACAGGCTGCGGGACAGCCATTCCTAGAGATGGGCTTGCTGTCTTAGTTCTAAAACAGGTGTATTAATCAAGGTTAATGGCTTACTTTTTCTCACTGTGTTTACATCCAGAGTTTGCCTTTTATCCATAATCCCACCAAAGCCGAAACTGGAGAGGGACCGGCCAGAAACACCACAATCACACCAGCTAACTTTTTAATCCAGTGCAAGAGATTTGCAAGGGCCCCCATGACACCTCTGGGGACTAAGACCTTTGGTGAGATTCTTTTTACTTCAGCCTTATTTCGAACATACACAAAGCCAAGGGAAAACAAATCCAAAATTTGACTAAAAATAAAAACGGCTATTGATTCTAACATCTCTTTCTTCAGAAATACTGCAAAATGTTTCTTCAGACAATTACAATCACAATTGAAACATACTTGAACCTAGGAGTTAGACATTTGGATGTTTGGGAAAGGGTCTAGTTATTTCCTCTTTAAATGTAACAAATAAGCTACAGCTATAGAAGCCCAGCCAAGAAGCATTCACTCCACCCCAGCCAAAGAAAATCTGGGGCAAAAAGCCTTCATATTCCAGACATCATACTTTCTGATACTTCTACCAACTGTTCTTATTACGTCAGCTATGTTAGATAACACCAGTCCAATTGTAACAGTATTTCTGAATTCCACACTTAACTGTCTCAACAATTTACTGAAACACGAGTTTAGGCAGAAAGTGTTTTGTTTTGAACAAGAAACTCTCTCTCACTTGCTACAATGTAGCAGTGCTCATCTTTATATTTTGAGAAGATAAACTCCACTCTCATTCACAAAAATCAATCCAATATTATCACTCAATTCTCTTAATTAGCTTTCTTTTCTTTTTCCTTTTTTAATTTGGGAAGTTCCTCTTCTAAATTTTAAATGCTGTATTTGAAAGACTGGGACAATTGAGTTTGTCTCAAGGTTGTGAATTAAACACAAAATTTGGGACCTTTAATATCCTGTTAAATGTACTCATATCACCCAGGAATATGAAAACTTTCGGCTTTTTTGTTTGTTTGTTTTTCTTTTTTCCCTTTAGCAGCTTCTATTGGTTCTCAAACAAATTGGGGATCCAATTGTAATTATAATAAAGTAGAAAATGCTTGAAAACAAATTTAAGTTTTTTTTTTAACTCTCTTTCTTAGTTGGCACACAGTGGAAGGCCCCGTTTCTAAGAAGTGATCCCATTCAGGAAGATAAGAAGGTGGTTTCTAAACCACTGCTTTGGTACCATGACGGCTCAGCAAAAGAGGAAAAAGGAGAGAGAAAAATCCTACCAAATAGGTACATGTTTGTATAATGAAAGATCAGAGCAAAAAGTGGGGCTATGGCTTATGACTTATGAGCTATTACAAAATACAAGAAAATTTATGTATAACTGGAAAAAAAGAAATTCACTCTGTTCTCCTCTAGTTGGGCTAATAAATTTCAAAATACATGCAACCCTAAATGTCTAAGTTTCCTTCAGCCTGATAAACAAAGCAAGAGAAGCCACACAACCAAAAATAAACTATAAAAATAGATCATTATTGAATTAGTACCATTTCTGCAACACTTCCCTTAATGAATATGAAATAAAGGAAATATAACAGCATCATTTTTAACAGCACTTTTCATTTCCTAGAACACAATTCCTTAAGTTTCTATATGTGTTTAATTAATGTTTTTCTTTAGTTTTAACTCAATCTCTCCAAAAACCAGGTTTTAAAAATGCACTTTTTTCCTACAGAATGACAACCTTGCCAAATGTGCATTCAATCTGCATGTATCTGCAGACAAGTAATAAAGACACCAATGCCATTAGCATAATCAATACACAATTTACAGAGCTACCCAGATAGAACTGAAAGTGAACGTGTATGCCATTATCTTAGTAACTATAAATTAATAGTCACTTGTGGAAATATGTTCCCGCTTATATTGTTTCAATCCTGACCTGTCAAGATAATGTGAGCATATGTTAAATATTTTATAGTATTTATGTTATATATAAAAATATATTAAATGATGATATATTATCAGATAATCTCCAAATATGCGTAAAGTACAATCAACTAAATCAATCACACATCAGGGAGAATGGCTGATAAATAAGCACCCATATTTAATCATTTTGCTTTTTTACCATGTGATTTAATAAGGAAATATACATATATGTGTGTGCATATATATATATATATGTATATATTTCACAAACATAATTTTCAGTAAATACACATGGGGAAGGAGCATGCATGTTCTCAGATGGTGAGCTAGAAGGGCCAGATCTCATCCTATTTTCCGAAAAGAATAACAAGGGATCTAATGTAATCAATCCTACTACTGTTGCTTTTAATTTTGAAAAATCCAATCCTTTTGAAATTTCCTTTTCAAAAAAAAAAAAAAAAAAAGAAAGAAAGGAAGAAAGAAAAAAGTAAGTGCCATCTCTGAAATGCCATATATAAGACATCTGAATTGAAGTCATTTTTTTGGGAATGGTGATGTGTCATGCCCAAGTCCTTCCGCAGATGACACCAATGTCCCGCCAGTCCTTGGGGTAACCCATCCCCAACAGTTGTGTCCATTTCTTCATACCACAAAGAAAATTTGTATGAAAAAAGTAGCATATTTCAAAGAAAATGGACATTGCTTCAGGATGGCAGCATGCCAGTTGGAAATAGGAATTTGCTTCTCCACACAGTGTATTTAAAACAGCTAATGTGACATTATCAGGAGGCTAGTCAACCCAAAGTCAGACCCACTGTTATAATTTTGCAGGCACAACCATCACTCATTTTTCCCTATAACTCAGACTGGTGGGTTCCACCCTAACAAATCTCCTGACCTTTGAGCGAAAGAATCCAGAGGAAGACCTTTGAAAGTCTACTCAGCTTCTGTGAGGAGGTCTTTCTGGTGAGATTTTACCAGCACCTGGATCTCTCACACCAGCACCCCAGCACCACCTCCTCTACAATACCTCCCAGATCAGCTTTCTGAAGCATGCAATGCTTTTATCAGAAGGCAAAGCCTTTAATCACACAATTAGGGATTTGTCAGGTTTCCACTGCTTTTAATTCTCTTTCAGGCATAACTGACTAATACATTTTTTTTCTTGTAGAAGTAACTTCCTCTGGGGAGGTGTAATAGGGGAGGGAACTGAGATCTCAATGCTTAAAGGAAAAGGGAACAGCACAGGAGAAATGTGGGGTCCAGAGAATTAATTATTTCCACCTCTTGATTTGGCTTAAGACTGGTTCTGGCTTCTTCTATTTGAAAATTATGAGATTAAAGACTGCCCATTTTCAAATCCAGAAGTCTACATTCTTTTTCTACTTCAGCCATGCTGATTGGATGAGCCTTGCTTTCCTCACCTATAAAATGCGAATAATAATACTTGACATAAGATGCACTTCAGATAAAATGAAATAGATACACAGCATTTTTGGAAACATTTTGGAAACAATAATAATAACTGACATAAGATGCATTTCAGATAAAATGAAATAGATACACAGCATTTTTTGAAACATTAAAGTTCCCAAATGCAAAGTATTCGCCATAAATAGTGAACTCACATCCATTACCGGCCTTCTATTGTAGAGAATGTTTCCTAAAAGTTTAATATAAAAATTCGCACAATTTCTCTCAGGCCATCTCCAGAAGGGGAAATATTTTCGCAGGACACAGAGAGTCCAGCTGGCCACAGAACTATGTCACCCCTCAGGACTTTGCAGGAGAGGGAAACAGAAAGAGGATTAAAGGTGCATGCTTCCTCAGCGGCCCCGTGAATTTCATCCATAATAAAAGGCTGCAACTAGTTAGTAACTTGCTAAGAGCCAGACACATGTTAGGTGCTTTACATTTGTTACCTGATACAACAATCTTGTGAAGTAGATTCTCACCATTTTATTGGTAAGAAAAGTGAGGTTTACAAAGGTTCAACGACATGCAGGATCCAAAAACAGGCCCATCGGACACTGGGTCCCTCAGGTCAACTCACTGGGACATGTTGTTTGTACCCCCAGGACCAAAAGCCTGAGACCTTGACAGTTAAAACTAGAGCAAGGAAGGTGATCTCCCAGAGCAGTGAGCTCCAGATTTGGGCTTTTGTGAAGAATCTGAGAGAGGCAAGGAAAGTCACTTTTCCTTCCACAGCCTAGAATGTGTATACCTGGGAAAGGCAATTCCTAAAACTAGAAATCAAGAGACTGTGACTCTCCTCCCTTTGTGTCACAATGTCCTAGTGTGACTTGGAATGGGGCACTAAAGCTCTCGGGTCTAGGTCTCGGAGGCAAAGGGGGAGATGGGTGCTCTATGTCTTGACCCCTCAGAACATTCTACACCTAGCTCTTCTCTGAGACTCCCAGCCCAAACTACCACCGTAGCCCAAAACACCCTTCCTAACGTGTCTTCTAGAACATCTATTTTAAATGATCTCGAAGTCAAATTTCTTTTGTCACTCATTATCCATTTAAGGATATTCCACTCATTAAAAGCAGCCTCATACAATCCTCTTGACTCTCTCCACTCTGATTTTCATTACTATTTCTTTCACTTCATTTAGCATTAAGGTTGAAGGGAAAAAGTATAAATGGCTATTTGAAAGTCATCTGATTGGATATATTAAGGTTTTAGGCTTGGTCTGAATAGAAAGACAACTTTATGACAGTTATAATTTCATGACAATAAAAAGAGATGGTAGTGCCCACACAGAGCATCAGCAGGTGAGTGTGCAGGTCAACCAGCAGCCGATGGCTGGGTTTCTCAAGCCCGAAGGGATTCCCAGAGCCCAGCAATCCTTCAGTGGGGACTGGAGGATTTCATGAACTAAACAAAATAGAACCGGTGACCGAATGAGCAAGGGGAGATCATGGAAACAAAAATAAAGCAAAATGAACCGTTAGGATTTACTGCAGAAGAGAAAAGAGAAGTTAAGAGGAAAGAAATTTCAGACAATCTGCCCCAAAATAAGGGGCATATTTAATTTCACATAAAATTAAAGCAGTGGCTAGCCATAGCCAGACACAGACTGGTAGTTAACAGCAGATGCATCCCTGTGTTCTCCTTCCATCTTCACACTCTGTACTTCCAAGTGCTTCTAGACAACACTGAATTCCACTCAGAAGCCTCGAAGAAAACACTTCTAGATAAATGTACTGATGAGTATGGTGATGTAGAAAATCATCCCCTTGTTCAGCTAATTCCTTTGTAAACCCAAGCCCAGATTTACCTTTTTAATTTAAGGATTATTAATAAATCTACTATGATTAAACCTTCATAATGATATGTGAATTATTTGTCTCTAGCTCCTCTCCCAAGAACAATTAGCCTACCTTTGCAAATTAGCATTGGCCCTTTTGCAAAGAACCTCAAAGACACAGACGTGACTTACCAAAAAGATGGCAGAGGCTCTAAAATTAATTAGCTCCACTTTATATTTCCATTATCTTTTAATTGGAATTTCTACAGGAATTTTTCTTTCAGAACACTGTCTACATTGGCAAAGCAAAATGGAGCTTGGAACCAGGCACTAATTTGACCAGTGTGTAGGGGCTAGCCATGACACATTGAACCTAGCAAAGATGTCTGCAAGGAACCCACCCAAGACAGGCCTCTGAAAAGGCTGTGTGCAGCTACACAGATACCTAGAAATCCCTACTCCTGAACCACACCAAAAAAGAATTTTCTAGAATAGAAAAGGGTTGTATACCGTGGGAGGAAGAGCTTCCTCGCAAGACAGAAAACCTTCGAGAGTAAGAGTAAAAACCATTGACTAGGTACTTCTTATTTGCCAGATACTATTCTAAGAGGTTACATGAATTAACTCTTAATTCTCATAAAGACTCTATAAGTTAGGTACTATCATTACCCTCACTTACAGATAGAGAAACTGTAGTCCAGTGATGTAATCACTTGCCCAAGGTCAACCAGATTAGAATTTCAACCCAGGGTGTCTGGCTTAACAGCCATGCTCTTAACCACCATATAGACTGACCCACTAACTAAATGTTTGCTGAGCACCTACTATATTTCTAGAAATGTGGTTACGTACTGGGGACACAGGGGTGGGAGGGGACTAGACAAGACCCTGCAGCCAGTTTAATGGGAAAGACAAAACTAAAAACTAAAAAGAATGATCAGAAAGAAAAAAAAAAAACTTTCTATGTCACACACAGAATCTGTTACTTTCAAGGGAACGCACTGACAAAACTGAAAATAAACAATTTTAAACTTCTGTACGACAAAAGAAAAAAAATTACCACCCACAAAGTCAAAATGGGGAAATATCTGCAACACGTAAGTCAGACAAAGGACTAATTTTCCTATTAATATGAGCTGCTTTCAAACCAAATGATAAAAGAGCCAAGGAAATACAAAGACAATTCACAGAAAAATAAATACAAATGATGTATAAACATAGGAAAGGAGGATCATGATTATAGAAATGCTAATTAAAATGTCAATGAAATACCAGTTTGCTGTTTCACAAGTCACATTAGTAAAGATAAAGTATTTAAACACAGATCCTCTCCAACCCTGCTGCTAACAACAGTGTGCACTGGAATTACCTCTGTGGAAGGCACACTGGCAAGATCTATCAAGATGTGACATGCATGTTCCCTATACCCCGCAATCCCATTTTGGGGAATTTATCCCATTTATATAATCATACATGTCAGCAAGAATGTGTATATGCTTATAGAAGCAACATCTGTAAATAGTAAATCAAGCAAACAAATAAGTAAATAAATAGAAACAAGCTGATGGCCATCAGTAGGGGAAGGGTGGAATGATGGAACACCATGCCATGGATAGTACAGAGTTGTTAGAATAAAAGAGAGGTCCTTGTGGTTGGTATGGAGGGGCTTCTTGGAAATATATTTAGGGAGGGCAGCATAGAGAGCTCTCACTTTTGTTGGGGAAGGAAAGATACCCAAGATACCCACATGAATATATTGCCATCTAACCATGGTCCAGTTTACTGTCTGAGGACATTACCACTAGAATCCTCATCCTCTCAAAACAACTGTGGAGCATATTTAAAGAACAGTTGGAAGAGGCAACCCATTATTATTAGCCTGTCCAGGGTGTCAATGCATCTCACTCAGACTTGGCTTGGAGAATTACGTGGATGGTGGCTCCGGCTTCAAACATCTGCTCACAGACTGTTTTGGGGGGACTTTGTGAAGAATACTATTATGAATTGAAACAACAGAAAATGTCTAAAATATGTGAGTTGAAAAGTTTGGGAAGGTAGATTACTTTTTTACGATCTTCCATTTTCTCTGTGTAAGTTTTCAATTACAGAATGTACTATACAGAATATACAAACACAGAATCAGGTTGTTGATGTATTGTCATATTCTAGTGTTTACTGAGCTCCTTGATGTGGAAATTGTTCTAAGAATTTGCAAAGATCATAAGCAGAAACATAGTGCACGGTTTGAATACATTTTCCTAAGTATCTATGAGGCAAAATGGAGGAGAGTTGTTAAATTGTCTTACGATACCAAAATGAGTGCTTTTATCCAGTATTTAGACAACATTATAAAAATGAAAAGAAATCCAGATGTTTGCAAGAATAAGTAGATCTAATGATGAAAAACTCAATGGATGTAATTAGGGTAGTTTACTTAAGAGTGGAAAAACCAGGCCCATGTCCAAAGGATGGCCTGAACTTACACACAAGTTAGCCAAGTGCAAATAATATAAAAGAGATGCCACTTGTATGAATTGAAAGCATACTGTTGCTGCAAAAGTAAGTACAGACTGGAGTTAAACAACATCATGAGGAAAACAAAGAATCATCTCAGTAAGTCTTCATAGACTGTGAGCTTCATGAAACCCACAAGCAACTGGGTCTGACTTGTTCCTTACTGTATCCTTAGCACCTGACATAATTGATGCTCAACTAGAAATCCTATAGAATGCATGACCATGTTCAACAGTTTTCATTCAAAAACATATTAAACTTGGGGCGCCTGGGTGGCTCAGTTGGTTAGGTGTCTGACTTTGGCTCAGGTCATGATCTCAGGGTCCTGGGATCCAGTCTCCTGCTCCATGCTCAGCAGGGAATCTACTTGTCCCTCTCCTTCTCCCTCTGCCCCACCCCCTGCTCATGTGCCCTCTCTCTCTCTCTCTCTCTCAAATAAATAAAATCTTTAAAAAAAAACATATTAAACTTCAGATTTGATTGGAAAGTGCTTCCTATATGATCCTGCCCTGATCTCACTAATATCTGTGAAATGTGCTCATAACACCCAGTACTTTCCTTTCACATGATGGTAAGTTATTAGTACCGATTCAATTGTCCATCTAATGTGCTTCCATTGCTTGGTTGTAATTTCTTCATAGCATCCCCAACTCTGAGCACTCCTAGACTGGTAAAAGTTGAATGTGCAGTAAATATTTGTTGATGAAACAAATGACTAAATTACTACATTTGTTTGTGTACTTGTACATTTGTTTGTTTACCATCTAGCTTTAGGTTATGGGGATTCAAGAAAAGAAACACAGAGCCTTGGGGCGCCTGGGTGGCTCAGTAGGTTAAGCGTCTGCCTTAGGCTCAGGTCATGATCCCAGTATCCTGGGATCAAGTCTGGATCCTGGGGTCGAGTCCCACATTGGGCTCCCTGCTCAGTGGAGAGCCTGCTTCTCCCTCTCCCTGGCCCCACCTCATGCGCTCTCTCTTGCTTTCTGTCTGTCTTTCAAATAAATCTTAAAAAAAGAAACACAGAGCCTTGCTCTCAGAGGGCCTCTCAACAAACCAGAAAACCAACTTAGTGCTATGGTTTCTATGGTATGTATAGAGGGATTAATAAAGAGAAGAGTCACTTTAACTTGGGGGAGTCAGGAAGAAATGAAAATAATATTCAAGTCTTTATTATTGTACAAAACTGACTTGTGAATTCACAGTAAGCCTACAGGAGATTCAACACGAAGCCGTGAAAATCATTAAAGGTTTGGGCCATGCTGCTATACGAAAATGGTACCAGCATCTGGGCCAATGGATGAACATGAATTGAAGATGACTAGCCAACAGAAGTCAAACTGAATTAAAATGCTGTCCTTAAAGCAACACACTTTGACCTTGGTTCAAACATCTGTACTGCTGCAGCTTCATACCCATCCCACTGCAAACATCCAGGCAAACAGATTTGGTCACACACTCATGCATACACACACATAATTTCTAGTCCAAAGCGGCTGCGTCTGTTAGAGTTGCTCCCAGTGAGACATGACAATCCCCTAGTGAGCTGAATTGGTCACTAGGCCCAGGCTCTCTTCTAGAAACTACCGACTGCTGTATGGAAATTCCAAAACTTGGATGGAGTCAGATTCCTTACAAAAGCCCCAAGGGTGGTTCAGTGCGTGATATATGTGTTCTTCTATATTAGCTCCCTAAACAAGGAGTCTGGACAAGAAATCATAGTGGAAAGTAAGACCATCTAACCTCTGTTGTTTGGTTTTGTTCCATCACCTGAAACTCAATCAAGTTCACAACTTAAAAAGCATGCCTGCCCCATTAATATGAATTATTGATCAACTTGCAGGAATTACAGTTTCTCAGTATGAGAATCTACAATGTTAGAGATAGAAGGGAATCAGAAGTCATCAACACACTCCTTCGGCAAGAAACAAAGTGATTTTGGTTCCCTGGAAGTTTACCAAGCACCAAGTATAAGTCAGGCACCTGGCTGAGCACTCTCCTGGCTGAGGGACACAGAGGCAAAGACAGAGCTAGGGAGCCATCCCGGGGGTCCGCCAGCCCATCACACTCAGACTGGGTTTTAAATATGCAAATCAGCAAGGATAAAAAACAGTTACATTTAACAGGAGCTATAAAATGGTGTTATTATCTTGTAATGGTTTTATTTTGAAGATTAAAAATTTGGTATAATGATGCAATACTTATGTAAATGACCTATATGATTTTGGAGGAGGCAAAAGGGATTTCATGTTGATCATCTTTTTCTTCGGTCAGTTACACTCCACCATCACCATTCATTCAGCACTCACATCTTTGAACATGAAGACCATCAAGACACCCAATATCATTATCTCTAAATTGTCTTATGCTTAAGATCTATGATTCTGTGGAAGTTTATTTCAAAGCATTCACCTGTCTCCCAGGGGAGAAATAGTCAAACCTGTGCTATGGACTTTTCAATACCAACTTGTTTCATTCCTTAGTGTTCTATTCCTGAATATTTAATGGAATGAGTTCCTCATGACTTGTTTCACCTCAATTTTATATGGCAGGGATTCCTAACTGAAGTTTGGTGTTGCTGGTTTGTTTAATATCAGCATCATACATATTCTCTAAGAGCCTTCAATTATCTTAAAAGATGACATATATCTTTGATTTTTTTTTTAAAGATGAACTTTGATATCACACAGTTAACTTTCAAAAATGTTATCCAGATCTTTTAGGAGGAGTAAAAGATACTGCTAAGTCAATGACCTAAATCCAAAAGAGATGGAAATATTCTATATATTGTGTTAAGTGGTTTCAGTTCAAGTGAGCATATTTACCTTTTAATTATAAGTGGAAACATTGCTCACTATTCTTAAAAATTATAGCTCACCAACTTTTCGTGCCAAAAATGTTTTGAAACTCATTTTATCTAACTTTTTTAACTGACTTAACTTGTTAAGAAAAGGAATATATCATATATATGAATCTTTCTCCTCGCTTTGCTTCCTTCCTAAATTAAAATTAAAAAGCAATGGAAGATATTTAAAATCTCATCCAGTTTTCTAGACCATAAGCTTCCTAAGAGCAAGGCTTATGTCTGCTTGGTTCACAACCTAATTCTCAGAACTTAGCACAAGGCCAGGAACAAAATAAGCCCTGGGGCGGGGGAACACTTGTTAAGTGATGAAATGAGCCCCCTCATTTTACAGAGAGGAAATCCAAATCCTAGAGAACAGAGGTTAAGTGGCTTGCCAAAAAAGTGCAGCCAGCGCATCAAAACTCACCCCCTTGCCCTTTCTACTCTGCAACCATCTCCCTACTAGTACTGATATCCAAGTCATGATACTTATGACCATAACTGTTTCTGTTTTTATTCTCTACTCTTTCCAGGAATTAATATGCACTCTCTTGAGCCCACAATTTGTTTGTTTTTTTAACCTTTGCCTCTGCAAATAGTCCATCTAACTTTTCATATTGCACATTGACAGCCCCAACCACCCTACATAATACGCAGAGCAACTTCAGATTCCACACATTAGCCAATGAACAAAACATTCCAGTGAACTCATGATAGCCCAACCTCCCAGCCAATAGCTCTGTGTTGGCTTCGTTGCCTCTTAGTGGAGTGTTCTTTGTGAATACTTAATTGCTTTTTTTTTAATTTTTAAAATTAAGAAAAGACCAAAGTGTGATACTAGTGAGGGGAAACATATGTCTAATAAACTCAAAACAACTGAGACAAGCTAAATCATTATGAATGCTAAAAGTAATTATTATTTACTCTTATTCATGCACTTACGAGACCTAATCTGGTTTTACTGTGAAGAAAAATAATAATATTATAATATTAAAGGATACATATGAAATGCTAGAAGTTGTTTCTAGAAGTCAATATAGAGTTTAAAACACCACAATGTGTGTTAGATCCCTGGTCACAGCGCCCCCTGTAGTACAGCGATTTATCATTCACCTTACCGACTCCTCACTTGCCCTGTCTTCACAAACATATTCTGTAGGAATACATGGGACTATCTGTACTCAAGAATGAGAGCCATGGATCTCCTTCATTCCCATGAGGTAAATGAGTTTCCATCTTGAGATACCTCTCACAGTACACTGATGGGATAGGAAACTTTGGAAAAAGCCAATTGTGAGACAGAAAGGAGAAGATGGTAATAAAAGTAGTGAAGTAATGATACTCAATGGTAAAGTGATTTTAATTTCTAAAAGGAAATTATATTCCTTACAATGATACCAATGTCTATTAGGCAAAATCCAATTCAATCCAATTTTTCCCTTAAACACTGATTAACTCATATGGATTTGCCGAGCAAAATGTATGTCAAATAGAACATTAGAGTATATTTGTGTGTGTGCATACCACTTACGTGTCTATCTCCTACTGACTTGTGATAACTGAGGCACTGAAATCTTTTGTTTTAAAATATATAACAAAATATTTCTTGTAACCAAAATACCAAAATGTGATTCTGACGAACAGCACTATTATGAAAATAAATATTCTGAATGTCAGTCACTTGACCGTATTCAGTTTGAGAGCTATGCTCACAAATGAATAGTACATGCTTTCCGAAACAAATCATCTGCATTTGAAAACAAGACTTAAAATGCTCAATACATCTCAAACACATATACATGCAAATGACAGATTTACATACAGAGTTTTCCTTTCAGGATTTTAAAAATCATTTGCTATCCTATGAAATGAAAATATATGGTGTCCAACAATAATAATTTTTAGGTGCATACGCATTTATCTTTTTTTGTCAATCTCCTAAGAAGTGGAGTTTCTAGACAGTCATATTTGAATCCAGATTTTTTTTTTTATGACCGAATTATAAACCTCTACAATCAGACATCTAGAGGAGAAATGCCAACTGTAGTGTGTGCTGCCATAATAATGATACTCCCAAGATCAGCCCAGTGCTTGTAGCTGTGACAGGGTCCCCAGGCAGCTGGATAACTGCTGCTTGATCATTATCCCTGCTAAAACTGAAGCTACTGAAGTTTTAAAGAATTCGTATCTTACTGAATTTCTTTCATCTCTAATAATTACTAAACTGGCATAATTACTTATACTAGAGGTGGAATGTGATGCATGCTAAAAGCCCAAGCTGCCTAAAATTAAAGTTTAAGAAAAAAAAGCCACGATTCTACTTAGTTTTCAAAGATTTATCTTGTGTCAGGCTTTTATGCCAAGAGTTGCATAATTATTTAAACCATTTAAAAGCTTTCCTTACACTATTTGATTAATACTATAACAGAGCTATTTAAATTTACTAATGTTAACTTTAATGTTTAAGTTTTAATTGCATTATAATAACATTGTTGCGGAACGTGTTTTTAAATCAGACAAGTACATTTTCACTACAACAAAAAAAGGTATGCAGTCCCAGCTAGGGTAACTCGTAATCCCCAAACAAAAAACAGGAACATATTTCATATTTAATTGAAATGGGATTAGAAAGTTGCACACATCCCCTCCACAGAACTAACTTTAACCTTTGACAGCACAACAGGAGTCAATGGAGAAAAAAAATTAAATACATCTGGGAAAATACTTAGCCAGAGGTTTGATTTGGAATATCAGCCTTCATATCAAAATTTCATTCAATTCAAAAGCATTCTTTAACATATACCTAATGACAACATTTACATTTTTAACAATCCATAAGGCTACTAAAATATGATGCAAGTGTTCCAAGTCTTAAAATTATTTTCTCCTTTAAAAGTAACTAAAAACTCAACATGGTATCTATTAAACCTAGCCATAAAGAATGTATTCTATGGCAACCAAATTAATGACATTAAAACCCGCAATGTGAATTCTGTCAGATGAATTAATAAAGCAGTAATAGGAAAAACAGAACTTTCATAAAATTCTTAATTGATTTTGGTAGAATTGCTCTTTTCTACTATCAAAACCTCTTTCTCCTCATTGCATGGTTTTACATCAAAATGAAAACTCAAGCAAGTATACTTAATATTACATTTCAACTTATGTAAACAAGTATTTCACGAGAATTCACCAGACTAGTCAATTCTCACAGACTTTCTTTAAAAATAAAAGGAGGGGAGCAAAAATGTTCCTATATGATGAAAAGAAATCTCCTACAAATATGCTAGAAGACTCGCAAGGACCCAAAAAAGTAAAAAGGAGTACAATTACTGGGAGCAAAAAGTTGAAAAATTCTGCCATCACTATTAGATGTAACTGCTGTCAATAACGACAACGGATTTTAAGGGATATAGGAATACCCTGGCAAAACAAAAAAGAAAACATTATTAACAGCTTGCTTTATACAAAGCTGCTAATCTCAAATCCCTTTGTAATTTCATTTTTACATGTATGCTTTTATGTTCAATATCCTATTTTTTACCCTTTTTTGGCTGGGTAAATAAAAGCCAACAATCCACTCATGCATCAAACAGATGTTTTTGTTTTTAAGGCCAAGTGGAATCTTATGAATTTTTGTGCCCTCCTTTTAAGAAGATGCTGCCAGACCTGCTAAAATCATGAAATCTAGCGTTTTGGAAAAGACTCACTGGACCATCAGTTCTGGAACTTTGACTAGCACTCGTGGGATTCTTGCCAACTGTAATTGCTGTTTTTGTTTATGTCGGATTGTCTACTGATTGGACTGTAATCAATTTAATGACTTCAACATCTAGTCAGTATAATTTAGAGGTGGTAGAGGGAAGAAACAGTCACTGCTTGATAGATGAACAGAAGAACAAGTACAACTGTTTGAAGGGGGTATGGATATCAAACACTGAACTTCTGCTGTGTTTCCAATAATCAGGCTTTTCTAGCATCCAAATCCAAAAGTAAAAGCATACATTGCTGTGTGTTGCACCATTAATAGAGCGTTCTGCCCTCACGATCATGAAAAAGAACATATAGATAAAGATAATATAGATATCTTCTTAATATTTTTTAAAACTCACCTTAGTTATTAAAAAAGGTAGTCATGTTTAGCTTATCTAAAAAGAATTTTGAGGGAAAAGCTACATAGTAAGTTTTAATTAAAAGCAAACTAGGATACTGTCTTAATGCAACTGTCTTTTCACATAAAATTCAGGACTTTTTTTTTTTTCTTTCTATGGCATCATTTCCAAAACCCAAACTGAATCTCTAGTGGTAAGGTTTTTTGTTTTTTTTTTTTTAAGAACTGCAACACATGGAGTGTAAGAGAACCACACTTTTTTTAACATACATATTTCACCTGTCTACCTATAAGAAAATATATTTTGTCTTTGAAAAACAGGGGGAAATGTGTTTAAGTAAGGACGAGAGAGTTTAACATTTCTATTCCGTTTAGGGGCTAGTTCAAGCTCCCTGAGATGGTTTTTTTAATACCTACCATTTTGAGAGCCTTTCCAGTAGAAAATACAACCTAATAGATAGGTTTTCTGACTTTCAAAAGGTTATGGACTTAAAATCCACTGCCTTTTCATTCAAACTCTATAGTTTACCTTTCTTCTTTAAATTGAGGGCTACATTTTTGCCACTTAATTATATTTCTAATAAATTGCTTCTTTAAAAAAAAAAGCATTATAAGTACAAAAGAAGGTAAATGGGAAAAAGGAAAAAGGTCAATCATTAAGTGTGATAACTTCAAAATGTGCCAAGTTACAAAGGGTTAGCTACTGTGACAGCCAAGTTAAACAAGGTAATTTGGGGGCTCTCTTTCTCCCTGGTTCCCACCATTTCTCTCTAGAGGCCCCTGGTACAGGTTTATGAACACCTGAGGGTCCAGATATCCTAACTGTATCTTGTGTTTAACTTGGCCATTTAAATGTCTAAGTGCTCGCCTCTCTCCTTCCAGCTTTATAACTTGGCTCTTGCTGAATATATCACACCTTCATGTAGTGGACCACTTTTTCCTTCTTACAGTGCTTTTTAGAGTAAATTTCAAAAAAAAAAAAAAGAAAGAAAGAAAGACCCTGTTTTTATCAGGTAAAATGGCCGAAAAACTTCCATCAGAGAAGCACCACAAGAAATAGACTAAAGAGCCAGCAAGAAAAACAGAAATAGGTCACAATTGACCAATTTGATGCAACTGATTTGCTGCCTCGAAAAACATGCTGCCAGCAGAACTCTGTTCAGTCAGGTGATCTACTCAAATACCAGGTCTACTCTAACGAATGGAGATAAATTTCCAAGTAACACAAATGGGATAGAATGGGTGACTCGTTTAATTGTCTGACCATCCTTGCCTCTGAAGACTGGCTGTAACTCTCTTTCATTAAACAGAAAGGGTTATTCTGAAGATTTCGTAGCATAAGGACGGAGGAGTAAGTTTCACGACTCAGTGGGCTGACGGACTTTTGATGCTAGCACTTTGAGAGGTAGAGGGGTAAAAGAGTTTCACATTTCAAAATATAGTTCACAGTTCTCACAAACGGAGAAATGAATCTTTTGGTGTTTAGCAGTTTCAATGCACTTTAGAGGAGGTAAGGAGACCAAGAAGGGCATGCCCCACTGCATCCAGAAATCTGGCACCCACTCTCAGGGAGGTGGGTTATTAGGACGATTACATTAAAGTTTGCTACAAACAGAAAACCTTGCCTAATTTTTAAGTAAATCTAATTCTTCATTCAAAATACTAAATTTATGAGAATACACAAAACAAATTCAACTATTAGTAGAATTTCCTGGTAGACCTTATTTTTAAGCATTTGGTTGAAAACAAAAACTCCAAACTTAACTGTCATATTGTTTTAATGTTTTTACCTGCCTTATGTAAACTACCCCCCTGAGATATAAGTTGCAAATTATGGTATCAAATGTGACAGCCATATCAGAAATATCTTTTAAACCTTTTTTGTTAAAGAAATAGTATGGATGTAGAAGACAAGTTGGAAACTGAAGGCAGAACTTCATGTTTTATTTAGAAGGGCACATTGCATTTTCATGGTTTCCAATGCCTCCTCCAAGTTGGTATAAAGTAATCTGTGAGGTTTTGAAACACTGTCACTCATCTAATAGGATGAGAATTTTTATTTTAGTGAGCACACTAATCAGTTCTTCATAGAAGAAACTCAAATCAAGTCTGCCTTTCTTTGCCTGCTTGTAGCAAAGCGTTGCTTCTTGCTTATTATTATGGTGATGCCAGAATATCTGTCATAATAACACCTCCTTGGTTTCTCTATGATCCGAGTGTGACATTCCAAACAATATAATGTACAGAATCCACACACTCAGAAGACTCCTAAAACCCATTTTAAAAAAAAAAAAAGGAGACCCTTCCAGGAAGACACGGGGAAGTGAAAACAGTGAAGAAAAGGCAAGATACTTAAAAAGAGCCACCTAGAATGCCACTCTACTTCTCCAAAACCACTACTAATATCGTAATTACTCATCTGACATGGCTCATCTAAATATGTATTTTTCCAGGTAAATGCATACCCTGAAGAAAAACAAACCAGCTCTTTGGTAAGGACTGTACTGTTTTTATTCCTGTCTTCAGCTTCTCACCCCCAAAGCTCAGCCAGCCCACCTGAGGCCATTTGCTGTTCTGGGAGTCATCCAAGCAGCTGAGAGAGGAGAACTCCACTGTGTTCCGTGCCCACACAGAAAATGGAAGCTAAATCTTTGTTTTTAATGTAAATATTTTATTTAGAGCTTGGCAGTAGAAACAGATGCTGTGTCTTCGTGGAGAAGATATTGGAATATTTTTGCAATATGACAATATAACAAAAGAATAAAATGCTCTCTTTATTCATTTCCAATTGCCTTTTCTTTTTCTTTTGTGCTTATTAACTTAACTACACAGGTCTTGGTCGCAGGTATTTTGCAAATCGACTTATCCGAGATTGCCCTGCGAATACCATCAACTGAAGGCTTCACTTACTGCCCAGCAAATCCTACGTGCATGAGAATGAATTCCCCTTTAGGAAACACGGGGAACGCATGCACCCACGATCATCAGAACTTCAACTATGAATTAATTCCAAAGGCAGGTGAACTGAATGCCCAGAGGCTGCGGAGAAGCAAAACCACCCATTGTGCAAACTTCAATAAACTTTTTAAAAATAAAAAGTCTCACAAATTACTGAGGGTTCAGGAGCCTTTCTGCAACCCTTTAAACCGACTGACACGGAGCGCTGTCCTATCAAACTCGGAAAGTTCTTCTTGCCAAGTGACTAGGAAGAGGTTTGTCCTGATACTTCTCTCAGCGTGACTTTTAAGGAAGTAGAGTCTCACGGCAAGTTCCCCGGACGCGAGCGCGGTCCACGGTTACCCTGACACCCGCGCACGCCCGTGGCGTTTATTTTTTCACTATTGGCGCTGGAATCTTTCAGGCCGTTGGTCTAGGTTTTCCCAGAAAATGTGTGGCCCACGTGAATGTAAATCACCACAAAAACTGTGTCAAGACACATGTCAGAGATTCAGCTCGCTTTCAAACTAAAACTTCTGTGCTTCGGGGAAAAAAAAGAGCGTTCCAATCTGCGAGGCCCTCCCTCCCCCACCCCGTCCCTTCCCAGGAGAAGAAAGGGCTTTGTGTGTGCGGTGAGGGCTCCGTTAATCGAGTTCATAAATACACATCGGCCGGGGACCGGGAAGGCGTGGGGCGCCCGGCTCTCCCTCCCCCTCCTCCGGGCCGGCGGCCGCCTCAGGAGACCGAGGCAGTACCAGGGGCAACTGGGCGCCGGAGCCCGGGCCGCCGAAGAGGAAGAGGATGCTGCGCCGCCGGGGACCAGAGGGCGGGGCCGGGTCGCGCGGACCTCGGCGGGACCCTTCGGGCCCGGGCGGGCGCACAAGCCGCCCTTTGTCCTCCGCCTCCGGGGACGCAAGGGCCTCCGCCGCCTCCAGCTGTCGCCCCCCACGCCCTCGTCCCGATTCCTTGCCGGGCCTGCCCGCACCTCCTCCGGTCCTCGCGCTCCGCCGCTCGCCCTCCCCGCTGTCGGCGTCGGAGCGCCGGACCTCCCGGCTCCCCACGGCCGCCAGACCCTGGTTTCCCCGAGGGGGAGGCTCGGAAGGTGGAGGAGGAGGTGGAGGCCGAGGAGGAGGAGGTGGAGGAGGAGGAGGAGGCCGCCACGTGATTCTCCTCGCCACATTCCACCACAGCCACCAGATCAATAACTTCAGTGTCCCCCGCCCCCCACCCCGCTGCCACAGCCCGCCACCGAGCCCCCCCAAATCCCACTACTCGTAACCCGCAAACTTCCTTCTCCAACGGGGACGACGGAGAGCTGGACCCCATCGCGCAAAGCGAAAGACCAAAGGGGGCGGCGGGGAGGAGTAGAGGCGAGGGGGTGGTGAACTTTCTCGGAAGGGCCAGGAGGGGAACTCTGGGGCGGGAGCGGGGGCCCGGGCCCGGGGCGCCCGCAGGCCGGCTCCCCGCGATTGTTTACACGGGCTGCGCGCGGAGGCGAACCCGAGCGGGGCGCGGGCGGGGAGGAGGCGGCGGCCGTTGTGTCCTCGCCCAGGCGCGGCCAAGACCCC
>NC_138381.1:41988711-42011211 GCF_054177405.1 Leptonychotes weddellii | reverse complement strand
TTTAAGAAAATCTTCTGTCAGTGAAACAAATAACATACCTGGGACTGAAAACCTCCTTTGAAAAAGATTAACTTTTTTTTTTCAATTGCAAATTCCAACAATAAAGATATTGCTAAAGGAGGGATTAATGTTAAAGGAGTTCTGTGTCTATGAAAACTGACCTCAAAGGAATTAATTACACAAAACATATTAGGTACCAGTTCAAGTAAATCTTCAATTTAAAATGTCAATTGCAAAACATAAATCTCTTTGGTATGTTTTAAGTCATAGTGTCAAAGTTGCAATCTGGAGTCTAAACCAATTTCAAAGAAAACAGTCTTCATGATTTAAAAAAATATATCTTTAACATATGTTTTACTTTCTTTTACTTATCTATACTATGTTACAATTTTATGTAACATTTTCAGATTGTTCTAAAGATTGGTTCCAGGTTTTTTAAAAGGTATTACAAGTTTACTTCAAATCTAAGTGTACTATCTGTCTGAGTAATATGCCCTATTACTTCCCAGAAGCTTTCTAAGGAGGATCATTTATAAAGACCTTTAAAATCATATGAAGGGGCAAAGTTGCATCAAAACCCATCTGAGTCTTGTGTGTGTGTGTAAACTATAAATGTGTTTTATATATAAAATATGTATGTGTTACATACACACACATGTGTATACTAGGATATTAACATATTAACATTAGAACGATGTAAAAGAGGCTTTTAAATTAACGTTTGTTGACATGTTTATCGACATTTGTGCAAAATGTCAGTGATACATATGGGAAGGCAATGTTTTAGCACACAGAAACTATTATTTGTTCCCAGTTCCTTTACTCGTCCACTGTGTCATCCTCCATAAATTACTTGATACCCATCCCCTATTCCCATAACCATCCCCCACCACTTTTCTTAATCTACAAAATGGGTAGTAATGTTTGACTGCAAAATCGTTTAAGAACTTCACATGGGAAAGTCTGTACTGAATACATAAATATAGCAAATGTATTTTGCCATTATGAATAATAAATTCTGTTTTCAGTCTTTTTTTTTTCACTGTCTTATTAACTTGACATTTTTTCCCTTCATAAAATCTGAGTCATTAAGTCCCTTTTTAAAATTGCAGATATATGTGCATAAGCACTTTTCTATTTTGTGGTAAAATATATCAAGAAAGGAATGTTTTAAAAATTGCACAGTATACATCATTTATGCTGTGCTTATATAACTTCCATAACTTACATTTATGTTATGATTATGTGTCATTCAGCGAAATTTTAAAATTTTAATTGTATCATGTATAGTAGCATTTAATGCTCATAGTTTGTCACAGTCATCTTTTCTTTCTGAGACCTTCATAAGCATCCCAATGGGCCTTGTTGATCCACTGAAACAATTAAAAAAGAGGGGAAATCCTTTCTTTACTATAGAAGTTGTAAAGAGAAAACAGAGGTCTTACACTAGAATGACATTCGCAAGTAACAAAAGGTACTTTTGAAGGTATTTTTAAAAGGTGAAGCAACATCACATTAGAAAAACCAGGTAGTATTCATTTGAAAATTCTAAAGAATGTAAGGATATTTTTAAGTTATCAGCTAACAAAAAATGAGCATGTACCATTAAAAGAGACCATAAAGGAAAAAAGCAGTTAAGAGATTGAATCCATCTTTTGAAGTGTTACCAATATTAGGTGTTTGTAGAACTTATTGGCACAAACTAAAAATAATCACTGTAATTAGAACTATAAAATTTGTAGATAATGAAATAAAGAGGGAATAGTCACATTTCCTAAAATGGCAAATTACGTTTCTCCCATTTTGAAAAATTTATAATAATCAAAATTTTTCATGTTATGTCTACATAATGATGGCTATGGATAAATATTTTTAAAGCTTTAGATGCTACACCTGAATTAATTTTACACACTTAAATTAGATCATGTCATTTGTTTTATACCTCAAATTTTTTTATATTTAAGTTCTTGTACAAATGAGGACAAGTAGGTTCTTCGGTTGTCATAGTTTAACATAATTATTAAAATACCAGGACATATGGTTAGCACTACAGCATGCAAAAACCAAAATATTGGCCATTAAAATCTGGACATAAGTAAAAGAAACCCAATAGTGGTGAGTGGCAACTACAATTAAGAAAAAGGATAAAATTTAAATATAAAAGTTAGAAGCTATACATAGCATAACCATCCCTGAGCATCAGTCATTTGGAAGTTAATTTTTAAAATTATGTAGATATATTTTTGCTGTGCTATACTGGTGTTAGAATAAATGAATAGTATTGCTCTTCATTAAAAGAAATGATCTATATCATGGCTTTCTAGCATCTTATTTTCGAGGAATTCAAACACTATAATTTGATCTCACTTGATCTCAAAAAATTTTTGAGAATTTTTTTTTCTTTAGCCTTCTATGAAAATGCAGCAGATTCTTATAAAGCTGGGGTTTCAGAAAGGGGGAGATGTTCATATTATAAGAAGCATACTTCTTATGCTATAGTGAGATAGATATACACTAGAGACATGGTATAAAAATAACAGCATTTTTAGGAATAGGGATTTTTCTTATATATGTTTGGGAATTGTTCAGAGTTAAACAGAATAAACTATTTGCTATCCTGCAGCCTGAAAATGGATGATCTATATTATATGGATTAACACTTTTCAAAAAATTACAACACCGTAAATTCACTTATCTCTGAAGTTGGAGTGAACAGCACCTAACCTGTCTTTGATGATTCAGAAGGTACTTCACAAATTTTGGTACCTTTGAATTAATATTTATGAACCTTCATTACCACTATAATTAAGACATGCAGAGATATCAATTAATAGTGAATTCTAATGAGAGAATGTCAGATCGACTTAAGTTTTATCTGCATACAGACATCCCATTCTTGTCTGCCCACCGTGCCAATATTACCGTTTGTGATTTTGATAGCTTCATGCTTATAAATATAAAATCACCAAATTCAAAAGTAAGTAAATTTTTTTGAATGAAAGCTTTTCTGACCTCTCTTTTTTCCTATTTCTGTTGCTAAGACCATGTGAGGTTAGCAGTGTTCATAGTCATAACTCCCTATTTGGGAATTTCCAAAGAAATTTCTCAAGTTGGTCAAAATATAGATGGAGAAATAAGTGGATACCGATATAAAACAGAGAAAGAGTGATCATTCTCAGTCTCACCTTTGACACCATGTGGACACATGCCACTGATGCAATTTGACCCTCAACACTGGGACTCTCGTAGGCTCAGTACATAATAGGTGGGAGTCGATATTCTTTTAAAGGGAAAATTCTAATCACACAATTCCTATCAGAGTTTTTCATCTTTCTGTGTATAGTCCTTTGGCCCTTATTCATGGCTAGTCTCCTCTTTTTATTTTTTAATTGCCAAATCTTTTTAAATTTATTTTAATTTTAATTCCAGTGTAGTTAACATACAGTGTTATATTAGTTTCAGCTGTACAATATAATGATTCAGCAGTTCTAGACATGACTCAGTGCTCATCATGAGAAGTGTACTCTTAATTTCCATCACCAGTTTCCCCCTCCTCCTACCCACCTTCCCTGTGGTCACCATCGGTTTGCTCTCTAGAGTTAAAAGTCTGTTTCTTGATTGGTCTTTTTTTCTTCCTTTGTTCATTTGTTTTGTTTCTTAAATTCCACAAATGAGTGAATATCATATGGTATTTGTCCTTCTCTGGGCTTGTCCCCTCTTTAAAGAAAAATATCTTATTTCCTTTGGCCACTGGGTTTCCAAGCCCTCATTTGTTCTTTTTGACTGATATTACCAGGCCACTGCAAACCCTAGAAACTTCATATACTTGCAAAATATAGCAGTTTCTATTTCATATCATTATTCCCATAACATCCAGACCTTACATTATTTGAATGGTATTCTCTTAGGATATCTATCTAGTATTATCCGTTTGGGGTATTCACATCCCTCCTCTTTATGCCCCACGTGATAATTTCTGTGTTGCTGTTTTGTTGTTTTCATATCCTGCCCCTTTCTAAGGGATCACGTTTCTCTTCTTAAAGGGCACTGACCCCTCCCACTATCATTCAAAGTGAGGAAGATGAAACCTAAAATGTTTTCCCTAATCTTCGTACTCCTTTATTTTTTATTAAAATTGTAACATAAAAATGTCACTCTGAAGAAAAGCCTTGGCTTCATCATTCCCAGCTCCCCTTCCCTGGGAAGAGAATACATTGCCTTTTAATCATGTTGGCCTTGCTTTTCCATAAGGCAATAAAAAAACAGTCTCAACAGAGGTTGCCAGTTATAACTTATGTATAAAAAATGGAATTAAAAACGTTTGATGAGGCAGAATCAGTTCCATAGGGACCCCGGCCCCTGTATTTCCCAAGTTTTTATTTTCTCCTTGCCTTCCTCCAGCCTCTCTTCTTAATTTTGTCTTGCATGATTCTTTCTCCCAAACATACCCTTAGGAATTCAAAAGGGCCTCCTTCCCTAATTTCCCCCTTTTTTTTCTCCATTCTTACCAGCATGCTTCTGCATTTATTTTCTATTGACTCTGTACTCTGACTGTCTACAAATATTCATTATAGTTGGAAGTTGCAATCTACCTTCTGATGCATCAACTGCATATGAACAGAGTTCTGTGAGCTGATTTCCTTTTTCTTATTGACTAGACATATGGACTGGCTTTCAATTCACTGCATAGTTTTCCAAATGGATTTATATTGCTGATACAGAAACACGCCCACATCATCAATCTTACCGTTCTTCTTTAATGATTTTTACCTGCCTTCAAATTGGCCAGTTTCCCCATCACGTCTCCACCTCATGCATTTGGATGTTAAACCCTGCGTTTTCATAGTTTAACACTAAATCATGCCCTATTTTGTGGAATGCTCTCTTCTGGGTGTTTCCTAGAAATTCTGCCTGTCTCCCTTCTGGTGACTATAGTAAGTACTTTTCCCCTTTCTCCTATTTATTACAGGCTAAGTGTTGTGTCAGCTATTAATGCATACTTCTGATGGTATAAACTCTGATGTAACTTGTTGACCTAAGAGGTTCAGGATGTAACTTGTTGACCTAAGAGGTTCAAATTTCCCATATCCTTCTCTGTTTATTCTTAAGAAATATTTTCAATAACCTATTTTGTATGGATTCCATTAAAGTTTTACTTTTTCCTGAATTTCTTGATTCTTTCCCACTTTTTTCCTGTGTTCTACCCTCACCTGGCTCCCCACCATGTGCCTAAAGTACCCACAGAGATCATGTGTGTTGATCACGGTGTGATGGGCAGCTTCCAAGATGGCTCCCAAAGAGCCTGCCTTCTTGTATTCATGCTTTTATGTCATCCCAACCCCTTAGTCTGGGCTGCACCTAGTGAGCTACTTCAAGCAAACAGAATATAGCGAAACGATGGGATGCTATTTCTGAGTTCAGATAACAGAAGTTCCTCTCTCTCTCTCTCTCTGGCTTTTCTTGCTTGCTCCGAGACTTTACCTGCCATACTGTAAGATGCGCTATGCAGAGACTCACATAACAAGGAAACAAGGGAGGCCTCCGATCAACAATCAGCATGACACTGGGTCCCTCTGTCCAACACCCCACGAGAACCTGAACCCCACCAACAACTACATAAGTGAGCTTGGAAATGGCTCCTCATCCAGTCAAGCCTTCAAATGAGATCTCCCCACCCCCCGTAGTCCTGGCTGACACCCTCATTGCAACCTTGTGAGAGACCCATAGCCAGAAGACCCAGCTAAGTTGCTCCCAGAATCCTGCCCCACAGAAACTGTTGTTTATGTCTCTGAGTTTAGGGGTATTTGTTACACAAAAGGGATAACTTACACAGTAATCCCCCTTTATCTATGGCTTCACTTTTCACCATTTCATTTACTCCCAGTCAACCAAGGTCCCGAAGCAAATGATCCTTCTGACTTAGCATCAGAAGTCAATTGTAACCTCGGGATGCCTGGGTGGCTCAGTTGGTGAAGGGTCTGCCTTCGGCTCAGGTCATGATCCCGGGGTCCTGGAATCGAGTCCCGCATCGGGCTCCTTGCTCAGCAGGGAGCCTGCTTCTCCCTCTGCCTGCCGCTCCCCCTGCTTGTGCTCGCACTCTCTGTCATGTCAAATGAAAAAAAAGAAGTTAATAATAACCTAATGCTATATCACAAAGCTTATGCCACTCACCTCACTTCATCTCATTACATAGGCATTTTGTCATCTCACATCACGGCAAGAAGAGGAAATGTAAGTTCAGTATATAAGGTATTTTGAGAGAGAGACCACATTCATATAACTTCTATTATGGTATATTGTTACAATCATTCTATTTTATTATTAGTTGTTGTTAATCTTACACTATGCTTAATTTAGAAGTTAAACTTTATGGTAGGCATGTATGTATAGGAAAAAACATAGTATATATAGGGTTTGGCACTATCTGAGGTTTCAGGCATCCTACTGGGAGCCTTAGAATGAGTCCCCCATGGAGGAGGGGGGACTACTGCATACACACCTGAGTTTTGTGTTGGTCTTTCAAGCTTTGATAATACAATAGCATACACTGGGTAACTTATAAACAGAAATTTACTTCTCACAGTTCCGGAGGCTGGAAGTTCAAGATCAAGGTGCCAGGAGATTCAGTGTCTGGTAAGCATTTGCTTCCTGGTGCCTACATGGCTGTCTTCTTATTATGTCCTCACATGGTAGAAGGGGCAAGGACCTCTCTGGGGCCTATGGTATAAGGGCACTAATTCCATCCATGAGAGATCCGCCGTTATGACCTAATCACCTCCAAGGCCCTCCCATCTCCAAGTACCATCACATTGGGTATTAGGATTTAATGTATGGATTTGGGGGGACACAAACATTCAGTCTATAGGAGGCTTTCCAGTAACTAATTTAGGCAAACTCAAACACAAAAACAATCTCTTAAAAGGGTAGCAGGTAGCTAAGAGAATTGAGGAAGACTGAAGAAGGATGTTCAGGGAAGGCACAAGCAGCAAGAGAAGCTAAAATCTGTCAAAGCTCAGTCAAGGTCCCGCATCAGGGACTTTGGTGAGGACATCATGTTGCAGGGTACTTGGACACTGCTAGACTTTGTATTTCCCTGCCGCCAGTATGCATGATCTCCAGCCATTCTGGCCTTTTACATCCTTCCCTAAAGATCCCAAGTTCGGAGTGGGGCATCCTTTGGCTGAGCTGAGGTCACACACCTGCTCCCCCTATCAGAGCTCAGAGGCAAGGACTGTCTGCCCACCTTATAGGAGATGGAGATGAGTTCCTACCTCCCTCTGAAATCACGATAGGTGGTATTTCCCCAAAGAGAAAAGGAGTAGGATGCTAAGGGGCCAAAATTGACAAATGGTCATGCTTTAGCATTCTCTCTTAGGTAATTTTGTTTTTCTTTTTAAACTTTCACTAAATGGATTCCCTTTTTAGTACAAACTGTCTAAAATAATAGTCCATGCTTAGATATTAACAGCTATTCCTTTCTCACCACCCACTTGCCAGTTATTATAGTCCATTTGCTAGTCAGGTGTGTGAAGAACTAAAAGAGCATGTTTATATGCTTTCATTTGTCAGGAATGAAAAGGCCAAGATTAACACTTTTAGTCTGAAGAAATACATTTACAAAGCATCCAGTGCGGGACCTGGTACCCACTGTAAAGTCAATGCCTGGCATTTTCTTTTTCTGCCACATGCATTTTCCAAGAGCAATCCGAGTTTTTCCTCTTGCAAGGTCTCACAATGGTACCCTACACTTGGAACTGATTATTTTGAATATTAATCTTCCCTCTCTTCCCTATATTTTTAACTATTTATTTTCAGTCCCAACAAAAGTTGACCCATTAATCCTAATCCCCATAATCTGGATTCTTCCCCCTCTCGATAGATGATAGATAGATAGATAGATAGATAGATAGATAGATAGATAGATAGATGATAGAGTATTTTTCCTGGGCCTTCCTTCTTTCTTCTTTCCACATTTCTCCAACCTTGTGGTGGAGATAATGATCCTCTTTTGCTTGTTTTCCTGGATTTTTCTTGAGCTCCTCCCTCTACTCCCATCTTTGCTTGTGTTCTGAACATTTTTATCTTTTAAGTTGCTGGCTTTCTCTATTCGCCATCTTTCCTTCTTCACATTCTCTTTCTTTTGACATTCTTTATTCTTCCTACCCAACTACTTTAAAGCTCTTTGAGTCTTCTCCTACTGAACCTCATATTTGCACCTCTATCTTACTGAAGACTTTCTCTCCTTCATCTTTTTCTGCCTATTTTGCTTCATTTCGACTAGAATTTTCAACCATGCATCATTAATTCAATACACATTTATTACATATTTATTCTCTGATTAGAACTGTATGAGCTGAATCCTGCCCTCAGGAGTTCAAGATCCAGCAAAGAAAGAAAACTTCTTTAAAAAAAAAAACAAAAAACAAAAAAACAACTGTAATTAAACATGATAGGCACAGTCCTAAGAGGATAACCAAACTGCTTGAGAGCACAACAATTGGAGAGATCGATCCTGCTTGAGAAGGTTGAAGCAGGCTTCACAGACGAGGTGGCATTCACCCTGGCTCTTGAAGGATGAGGAGGGTTTTGCCAGACAGAACTGGGGAAAGCTATTTGAGGCACACAGCTAAGTAAAGTCATCAGTTTTGTGGGTTGTTCACAAAGAGATGAATGGGGGCTGAAATCCAGCCCACATTCTGTATGTTACTACTGATAGCCCAGCACACAGTTGTATCAGCCCAGAAGAAGGTGCACAGAGACATCACGTGGGCTAGTGGTATGAAAGTGCAGAGTTTGTAAGAAGCAAATACCACGCAACCTTTCATTTCTGCCCTATTCCTCCTATTTTCTGTCCTTGAAGCCCTTCCTCATGAGCCTTTTCCAAAGTTAAATTCTTCTTGGAGCAATATACACAGTAAATATGTGGCCAACCTCGGAACCTGCAGTGTTTCCAGTTACATGGGTTATCCCTATCTTGTCTTTCTTGCATTTATAATGTTTCTCAATACACATAATGGTACAATATCTCTTTAGCTATACAAGTATCTCATCTTCAGCTCCTGTTTCCGGCTACTGTTATTGCCTTTGGTTTAATTAAAGCTATTAGCACAAAGTTCTGTAACAAAAAATTTCTTTCTTTTCTTCTTTTCTTACTTTCTGTGTTATTCTTCTAAAAGGAACTTCTTGGCATTTCAATAAAGCATCTCCATTTTAGACCTGAGAGAGATGTCTCAGAGGCATAAAAACGAACCTTAAGCCTCTTATTTACTGGTACAGAAACCAAATCTCAGACGCTGAGGGATTTGCTCCAAGTCACAGAGCTAGTTAACAGAAGAATCATCTTCGATTATTTTTTTAAAAAGATGGATACAACATAGTTTTAACAGAGGCCATTATTGGTGTTCCCATATTGTTGAAGAATCATTTGCTCTTCCTCACATCAGAAACTTATCTTGGGATACCTTTTTCCCTTGCTAACTTTTTTTTTTTCCTTTTTAACTCTGGATCCTAGAGTAACACACCTAGAGGATTACTACATATTCCAAAATGTTGCCCTCTCTTGCCTTTCCATTTTTAAGATATTAAATTTCTCTACTACCAGCTCTTTCCACACCTATGACTTCACTCCTCTCTTTCTGTGCTGGTTTATGATTTACCACCTGGTTGTTTGGCCAATGTCATGTTTAGAACTTTCTCAGGCACCTCCAGAAGGATGTCGCTCCTCTGACTGGGCCGAGCTCCCCATGTTCCATCATTGATCCACTTGCAGATGTCCTAAGCACCTCTTGGTGCTCTGCCGTCCCCACAGAGGGCAGAGAAAAAGGACCTCCTGTGAAACAGAACTCTAAGCCCAATCTTAGCTGCAGACCTGCTATTCTTTCTTAGACAGAACTTGTATTCATCTTTTTCGACAGGTCCACACGAAGTTTTAGTTTTTAGAAATGATTTAAGGGGGACGCCTGGGTGGCTCAGTCGTTAAGTGTCTGCCTTCAGCTCAGGTCATGATCCCAGGGTCCTGGGATCGAGCCCCGCATCGGGCTCCCTGCTTGGCGGGAAGCCTGCTTCTCCCTCTCCCACTCCCCCTGCTTGTGTTCCCTCTCTCGCTGTGTCTCTCTCTGTCAGATAAATAAATAAAATCTTAAAAAAAAATGATTTAAGGATAGCATACAAATGTGGCACTAATGAATACACAATTTAAAATATGCACATAGACTCCTTTATCATAACATTTTTATATTTATCCCCTTATCTGGCCAGACCTGGAAATTCACCTTTATAAGATCTGCTTCAAGTGGCCAGAAGAGTCTTTTAAAAATACAAATCGGGTCATGTCACTCCTTGTTTAAAATTCTCCAGTGTTTTTCCATTGCAATTAGACCAAAATCCAGGCCCCTTACCATAGCATATATGGCCCTGCAGGATATGGCCCCTGGCCCTCTCTGACTTGCTATCTTTCCACCCGCCTCTCCTGCCTCACTGAGCCCACACTATACTGACCTTTCCATTTCTCAAACATGCCAAACTCTTTCTCACCTCAGGGCCTTTGCACTTACTGTGCTCTCTGCCTGGGAGGATCAGCCCCCAGAGCTTTGCCTGGCTTCTGCTTTCCAGCATTCAGCATCCTGTACACTTCCTCTGCCCTCCATCACATCTATTCGGTTTCCTTCGTTCTACTTACCGCTATCTGAAATTACCTTGTTCACTTGTTTGTTTATTATCATTGGTCTCGTCCCTCTAGGATAGCACTGTCCAGTGGAACTTTCTACAATAATGGAAATGTTTTCCCTGCTGCACATTATGGTAGCCAATAGCTACATGTGGCTATGAGCACTTGAAATGTGGCCAGTGAGAAAGAAGTATGTTTTGTGTGCCTTCATCGAGAAGTCAACAAAATACTAGGAAATTGCAGCAAACTCTTATATAAAGTCATTGGGCATCTACTGCTGAAATATTGCTGTAATTCTGGTTGCTTCGCTTTAATAAAAAACTAACTGAGCAGGGAAAGGTCAGGGGAAAGGCATATAAAATAAAATGATGATGGAGGTGTTTCTGCAGGACAGTGTTAGCCCAAACAGCACCTTGGTGTGAATTGGATGGAGAGGTCCTCTTTGGTGGACATAGCCCCTGGCCTCAGCCCCTTTTTGGGGGAGTAAAGTGCCAGTTGGATTTGAGCCAGCCCTTACTTTCTCAGCGGCCTTTGTGCAAGGCCAGTCTGTGCTACCATAAAGGTTGACCCCATGTTTCTGCAAAGGGTTATAATTATTTGTATTCTTCAGCCTAAAATAGTCTGAGTGGTGGGCAACTAGTCATTTGATAACACATTATAATTGTAAAGTATATGGTAAAATATATATATAGAGAGAGAGGGAGGGAGGGAGGGAAAGGTTGAGAGGGAGAGAGAGGAAAATAAAGGGAGAGTTTTGTTTATCAACCTTGGAACACTAGAAGTAGGGGCACACTTTGAAATTGAATCTCTAGCGTTACAACCAAAAAAAGAAAAAAAATTAAAGCAATCATTACTTGTTACAAATAAGCTTCTGAAATTTATACTCCTAGATTATAGACTAAAATGTATATCTTTCAAAGACTGCTAATAGTCAATTATAGATAAAAAGAATAATTTAAAAGTAATTTAACATTTCAAAATTCAGATCTGCATGATCTTAAGCCTCTCTTCCAGAATCCTGATGATCCATTCCTGTTTCATGCCCTTGACTATGTCTCTAGGACTCTGTGCGTGGGAGGTTATCAATGACCCCTATCTTTCCAGAATCATCAGTTTTTCTCTGCCTTCTCCCAACTTTCTCACACTTTTCTCTGAGATTTTCTTATAGTTCTCAAATTGAAAAAAAAAAAAAAAGTCAGCTGTCTTCTGCCTTCTCACAATAGGGGCACCTGGGTGGCTCAGTTGGTTAAGTGTTTGCCTTCAGCTCAGGTCATGATCCCAGGGCTCTGGTATCAAGCCCTGTGTTGGGCTCCCTGCTCATCAGGAAGTCTGCTTCTCCCTTTCCCTCTGCCCCTGCTCCTGTGCTCTCTCTCTCTCCCTCATTCTCTCTCTCAAGTAAATAAATAAAATCTTTTAAAAAGAGAGAGAGAGTACACAATATGCAAAGGATGGAAATGTGGACTAGCAGAGATCTACAAATAGTCTGGAACAGCTAGGGTGAGAAGTGGGAAGACTGCATTGGGAGGCATGGTGGGAGCTGGAACAGGGAGTCCTTGAAGGCTTTAAGCAGAGGAATAATAGGATCAGATTTGTGTTCTGGAAAGACCCCTATGGTAGGGTGAGTCAGGCATGTTGAAGGTCAGAACTCAAAGTAAGGGCACTGACAGTAGGCATAGCCATTGTAAATCATTCAGGGGTAATCTACGGATTGAACCTAAGCCTTGGTGATTGGTTGAGTGACAAATGAAGGAAGAAATGATGCCTCCAGAACTGTGGCTTGAGGGACGCCTGGGTGGCTCAGTCGGTTAAGCGTCTGCCTTCAGCTCAGGTCATGATCCCAGGGTCCTGGGATCGAGTCCCGCATCGGGCTCCCTGCTCCGCGGGGAGCCTGCTTCTCCCTCTGCCTCTGCCTCTCTCTCTCTATCTCTCATGAATAAATAAATAAAATTTAAAAAAAAAAAAAAAAAAAAAGGAACTGTGGCTTGAGTAGATCAGGGAACAGGAATGCATCAGCCAAATTAGGATGTAGCAAAAGAAGAACAATTGCTGAAGAAGATAGCAAGCTCGGTCTAGGACTTGCTAATTTGGATAATGTCAGACATTGGACACTGACAGAAGAAAGTAAAGCAATCTTAGCTTTGCCACTGAATTACTTATCTTACCCTAGGCAAGTTGTGTAACTTCTCTGGCCTTCGGTTTCCTTACCTCTCAAGCTATTGACTCAGTGCCAGGCATATAACATTTCCATATAATCAGATTTCCCCAACAACCCTGTGAGGTATGGGAAAGGTATTATTATTCTTGAAAAATTGAAGCCTCAAGTAACTCGCAGAAATTATAATGGTGTGGGGCACCTGGGTAGCTCTGTCAGTTAAGCATCCAACTCCTGGTTTTGGCTCAGGTCATGATCTCAGGGTCATGATCAGGGTCATGGGATCGACCCCCATCAGGCTCATGTTTGGTGTGGAGTCTGTTCGAGGTTCTTTCCCTCTCCCTCTGCCCCCACCCCATTCTCTCTCTCTGTCTCTCAAATAAATAAAATCTTAAAAAAAAAAAAAGAAATTATAATGGTGTATGTAAAGGTGCACTTTGTAAAATGATATTGTTTATTTACTATTGTTGCTTTTCCCTTTTGTTGTACTCATAGTCAGTACTCCTGCAATTCACAGGTAATTGGTCTTTAATTATCCCATGATGGTGATGGTTTCCACAGATTTCAGGATACCCTAAGGGCAAAGACTGGTCCTGGTTATCATTTATGCTGAGTGCACATTCTCAGTCCATGCTTACTGGAGTGATAGAGCCCACAGAAAATCGACTAGCTGAACAGCTGACGCTTTCTTTGGTAGTTCTACCTTCAGCTGCCTCCGAATGGCATTTACCCCAAGGGAAAAAACCAGAATTCTCTGGGCAATACAGCATATTAAATATTAGAGAATCTATGCATAGGCTGTGTTATACGTTCACAGGAATCACAGTGTTCAGGATTTACTGTTTCCAAAATGGAACATTATAATGCTAAAAATTAAGAAATATTTATTTTAATTTATGTTGGCAGTAAAAGTGAGTAATATGATCGTGCTGAAAATGTCCTGGGTCTGTGGCAGAATAAAAAGTTGTTTTTAAAAAACTAACAACTTTGAGCACAAGGCAGTTTCTGTTTTCACTTTACCCTTAAGAACTCATTGCACCCGTGAGTCTGAACCCATGAGAATAATAAAATAATTATAGTTTTATTTTACTGTATTCTGACACTGAATTTGATCTACTAATGTCTGCATATTTCGGATAGGAAAAAAAGTGAAACTGGCTAGATAAAGCTGATTTTTTTTTCGTAATTTTAAATTCTCTGTGAAGGGATCTTGTCATCATTTACGTATTTCTTACTAAAAATTTCCTTGTAATGATCTTAGCACTCTGAGCACATCAGAAAATCCAGTCATCATACATACACACACAAACACACACACACATCCCAAACAATATTTTTAAAGAATTTATCAATTAATCAAGCAATGCTTTATTCTGAATCTCTTGCCTTTGTGTGTGCAGCTGCTAGGAAAGACAATTATAAGAGTAACACAAACAACATTTGTTTCTGGACTTCCCTATCACACTGTTTATAAGGATCAATGATTTTTTTTTTTGAGGGAAATATAGAGATTAGAAAGAACATGAAGCTTATCCTCCGCACAGAAATTTCATTTTGAAATGCATTCAGTTCAAGGGTTAAATGAAAGCCAAGCAGTCACTTCAACCATGTTTTTGAAGAAAATAAAACAGCTTGATGTAAGTTAAATGAAGGGAGTCTAGGACTTAAAAGAAATGGACAGATAGAGAAAAAGGTCACAAGATTAAATTTTCCCTGAGGGGAAAGTCCTTCTTCAGAATCATTAACCTCCTTCTAGGTCACTCCTAGAAAAACAGCGGGAAATCCTCCTGCCCCTGGGAAGATGGGTGCATCCCAGTGGCCCACTGACCTGGCGGCTGGAAGACAGACCTGATTGTGCCCTCAATTCCCCTTCAGGTAGGCTTGGTCTTAAGACTTCTTTCTATTTAAAAAATACAAGATCTCTCCTTTTTGAACTCTGAAATTACAAAATATAAAGTATGTTCTTAACATGAAAAGCCTAATGCTATTTCCCATAGACAAAGGAGATACATAAAAGTGATAGAAGTTGTCCCTGAATTGAGGTGAGGTGGTGAGTTGACCTCCCACTTCCCCACACTTTTCTCTGAGATTTTCTTATAGTTCTTAAATTTAAAAAAATCTGTTGTCTTCGCTTTAAAAATATGTAATTGTTCTATATTTTTTTTGCTGTTTCATTAACTAGTATTAGAAGGATGTCCTTGAATGGAGCATGCAAGCTTTTCTCTCAGTATGCATTTACTGCTTTTTCAATATGTTTTCTGCAACTTCTGTTATTTACATACTGATGTATGAGTATGCTGATTGATGATTTATAAGTATATTAATAAAAAGCTTTTGAGGCTAAAATGACATTATTTTTTAAACCACAAAATGAAATACAAATACGTCCTAGCAAAATTATTTTTAAATATCTCTCTTCAATTTCTTTTTTCCAGCACCGAATTAAGAGTGAAGTATAGTTATCAATGCATGGCTGCTGAACATCTAAATATTTAAAATAAATCTGATTTCTACACTACAAAATAATAGTTATTCCAGCCCTGCACCCCAAGCTCTCCTAACATAATGCACCACAAAGCAAAACTCCATGTCAAAAATAGAATCTGACTACTTACCACCAAGCATGAAACAGAACAATAAGCCAAAGTTAAGACAAAACTAGAAAGTCTGCAGAGTGCAAGAGCCCACTATGAGGTTTCTCCCCCCTCTTTGATGTCTTTAAATTGATACTAAGAAAAGGGACAATATATGTTTAAGAGTTGCAAAGAAAAGAAAGATGCATAAACCACTCACTGCTATAGAAAGAAATAAGAAGAGAAAAGTGCTCTGTTCGGGTTGTGCAGGTGGTTTGTGTATTCTTTTCCAAATTGGTTCTAAAGCAAGAGAGAATGTTAAAGATTTTAAAAGACAATGAGGCAATTTCGTAGTCCCTGGAGAATAAAGATAAACTGAAGCATCCAGGAGAAAGGAAAGGAAAATGCACTTTGTGAAGCCTAACACAGCCTAGGTGTGGGCACGGGCTAAACTCACACACCTCACAGTCCTTACCTTTGAGTTCATGTTCGCACACTGATCGAATAACCCAGAAGTAACAATCTCAAACGGCGTGTAGGTAACTTATGATGTAATATATATTGGGTACAAAGGTAACAATTTCCTGACTGTGGCATGCTAAGAACAAGAATTGTATGCCTCACTGTTTTCTAGCCAAAATGCATTTCTGAAGCAGGAAATCAAAAACACATCACAAACCTCACAACTAGACTAAACACATTAAATCTGCTGATATTAGTAACTGTCATGAGGCTGCCTGGCTCAGCGAGCAGCAGCTACTGACAGATCCCCGCTCCCTACCTCTAAACACACTTTCCTCAGATACTTTGCTGAGGCAAAGTGAACAACTCTTCCATTGTCGTGGCGGTTTATTAAATGGTCCCCCGGAATTCCCCGAAGACCCTGCGAAAACAAAAATAACGAATGGGACACCCATTTGATGCACAACACAGATCTGAACTGAGAAGCAAAATAAAAGGTTTCAAGTGACATAGGCCAGAACACGTCTGAGCCCCCCCACCCAAATAAATCACTAAAATGTCCATTTTCTAAGCTTCCTTTGTGTTCATTTCCTTAAAAATACATCGTATTAACTCTTCACCCGTTTTAACTTAATTTCACCTTTTAATAGCAAGGTAATATTTTAAAATTCTGAGGATCTAAAACATACCCAGGTAAGTGTATGTCCTATATATCCTATATATATGCATAGGATGATGCTTCAGATGGACTTCTGTTTACCGCAATGCCTATTTATTGGGGAGGCTTCACATGGATTTATAGCCGGCTTTTAAACTATTTTTTTTCTGTCAGTTTCATTTGAAGGGCAGATGTCTTCCTAGAGTCAGTTAATTGTTGGCACAAGATCTGATCCATTTATTCACATAGCCAGACTTACTCCTTTTAAGCCAACTCCTCTGTTTATGGTGATTTCTTTCCCACTGCCCACCAACCCGAAGCCCATTTTTCTGCCTGGCACAAGATTAAGGAAAAGGTAGGAACTTGTCTAATGAGAAGACATTCTGTACTCTCAGGCAGATTTCTCCAGAAGCCACCCTTTCTCCAGAAACTGCTACATGAAGTAAAACAATTACAAAGATGCCAGGTGTCGCCTCCTGAAAAGCCTTGAGAATTGAAAACTAAATGATATATACCTCCCATGTTACCTTTATCTTTTCTTTGTTTCCATTTCCCCCTCAAACTCCGCCCCCCCAACAGCCTTCTGTTTTCCTTTATCATGAAGATTTAGAAAGTAACTGATATTAAAGAAGTATACATGAATACATTTCTGACATTATGAAATCGATGATATCTGATGATTGCTATTAGTTTTATAGAAATTGTAGTTTCAAAATGAAAAGATTTGATGATTCTGGTCTGAAATAAAATTTCAAAAGTGAGTCAGCTACAATGAAGGAAAGACAAAGGCAGAAAGAAAAAAAAGAAAAAACCCAATAGAAAACCTTGGAGTAAAATGTTTTATTTCCATTTGTTTCCAGTGCCTTGCTGATGTGAGGGGCAAGAAGGAGGCTAATACATCTCACTTTGGCAGTACTAATTGTTTGCATTATCACAATAATCAAATGCAGCCATATTAATCTCTCTGGTTATTAACTTGATTTTTACACATTAAGATTTAGATTTAATCCCCTGGGACCATCTATTAATGCTTTTAAAGTTGAAGGGTTTCAACAGTTTTAAGTTCTTTCCCTTCTTTTAGCTGCAGGCAGTAAAATTTGAACGTGTGTGGAGTTTTGTATTTTGCATTCCTGGGGGATTTTCAGACACAGCACTGTCAAGGACCATGAATCATGTTAATACATAGCAACCTCTACAGCTATTAAAATGTCTGCAATAATGTGATTATTTTAAAATGGGAAAACTAATATCACATGTGTTACTTAAAGATCAACTATTCTTTTAAAGTCACAGAGAGAATGCATTTAGGAAAAAAAAATGAAGTTGTTTTTTGCATGCAGCCAAAATGTGAAATGTCTCATCTACTGAGAAAGAAAACTTTCAGCTCCCTTTACAAAATACATCCTTACTGAGCTTCGGGTCAACAGAGCATAAAAATGGCAAAAAGTGCAAGATCAATAAGCACGGGAAGCTGTTTTATTTCTGTTTGAGCAAGTTGTAGCGACAATGACCTGCTGAAACAGTCTCCAGTTTTATGCTTTCATAGTCACAGAATGATGACATCCAAGCAGAAAAGGGAGCTTGGCCTGTTCTGATGAGCTGTCAGTATAGACCCAGCATTACAGCTTGCCTTCCATTGGCTCTGGGCTTGGTCTTTAGAAATTTATTGAAATTAGCATATAGGCAGACAGACCGGTAAACATTATCCAGGAAATTATATGGAGCATTTGTATCATAAGACATAGAACACAAGAAGAATGAGCATTTTTTTTTCTTTTCACTGCTTAAAGGGATTTAAATTATCTTAGCCCCTTGATTTTTATGTTGATTTTTTAAAATTAAAGATGTAACTGAGACGCCTGGATGGCTCAGTCAGTTAAGCATCTGCCTTCGGCTCAGGTCATGGTCACAGGGTCCTGGGATCGAGCCCCACATCGGGCTCCCTGCTCAGTGGGGAGCCTGCTTCTCCCTCTGCCTGCCACTCCCCCTGCTTATGCTCTCTCTCTCTCTGACAAATAAATAAATAAAATCTTTAAAAATATGTGTATATGTATATATAACTAATGTATGCTTGTTACAGGTATCTCATTCAATCAATAGGTCATACCAGAGCCCAGGAATAATCTACCCCATAAATGATCAATATTTCTGAGATTGGCATGGCATTTTTTGTCTTATTTTTTGAAATGTCTTTCTCAATAAAAGAAACATAGCCTGCATCATGTCATTATGAATATTTCCAATTGGTAGGGATATTTTTTAATGTTTTTATTTGGTATTTCTTATCTGAGAATAGAAAACAAAGAATCAGGTTTAGTATTTGAACATAACGACTTATCAAAGGACATAAGGTGATTTATATGGCAATTTTCTCTTGAAAAGGCAGAAATGTTAAAGAACTTCAAATGATTCCAAACCCTGAGGTACATGGCCCATTTTGACATTTCCTCGAAGCATGTGGACATGTTCTGAAAGATATGATCAAGAGTTTTCATTTCTTCTTTTTTCTTAAGTTTTTATTTGTTCATTTAAGTAATCTCTACACCCAACGTGAGGCTTAAACTCACAACCCCAAGATCGAGAGTTGCATGCTCTTCCAACTGAGCCAACCCTCGTTTCTTCTTATTGGGCAAAAGCTTGCTACATTTCCCATCTGCTTTCATTGGACTGATGACATTGGCACACATTAACCGTCCAATGGATAAAAAGTGTGAAATCATATCCAGTATCTTGTTACCTAGGGATCACTACATATGCAGCTTATATGAAGTTAAAGTCAATTACCTAGAAACTCCTTCCCTAGTGCTTTTTGAATCTTAGAACAATATTGACAGTAGGGATAAGGAAGGATGAAGGATATTCTCCATTGTTTCATCAGTTACCTTGAGAGAGACACACAAAGAATTCTACAGGAATAAAAATATAACCCCCCTCCTAATAGTTTGATGTTATTTTCAGCTGTGACTGAACTAGAACCTTCTTTCAGGGTATGGTCCACTCCTTGTAGGGAGAGTTCAGCAGAAGCCAGAGCAGAAGTTTCTGTATGAATCTGACAAAGGCAAGAGAAGACTATCACTTGCTGGACCAGATTCTGCATAGACAGGACCTCAGGTGTCCTCACCCCAGCTCTGCAGGGCTGTATGCCATTTTGCAGAAAGGGAAGGTCCTGGGGGGGTTCAACAACTTGCTCAAAATCATACTACTTATAAGTGATGTGATGGAGACTCAAGTCTAGATCTGTCACATTGCAAAACTCCTTCTCTTTTTAGGAATTCAGCTGCCTCAGACCTGGGGCTGAGGTTTATCCCAAGTGTCACACTTTTACTCTTAACAGATAGCTAAAGATCAGAGCAGAAACAGGCATGGGCTTTGGACAGGCAGGACTTCTGGAATCTAAAGAAACTTTGGTCTAAATCACAGCTCCGTTATTGCATGACCCTAGGCAAGTTAATAATAATATGAGAAGAAGAAGACACAGAAGAATAGCTATGATTCCCTGAATGGGAACATGATGCCAGAGAAGGGACTAGACGCTTCACAAAACAGCTAATGTCACAACAACACTCTGAGGCAAATTTTGTTTTCTCAGTTGTCAGATAAAGAAACAGAAGCAGAGAGAGGTAAGAAAACTTGCCTAGGTTTCTTAGCTTTTTCTGCCAGAAAAGCTAGTAAAGGCTTTGGCTCCTCTGATTTCCTATAAATTTGGAACATCTTAGACTCTCCACATCTTTAAGATGGACTCACGGAATTGCTGTGTTTAGTAAGCGAAACAACATGAAAGACTCTAAGAGCTATTCTAGATGAATCATAGAAAATCAGAGAAGGTTGATTTTTCTACCGCCACCCTCCCAAGGGGAAAAAAAAAAAACATACATTCTTCTAATTCCTTGCCATGGCTCAGGCTGTTCTTCCTCCTCTACCTGTCTGTAGAACTTCTAGTCTTTCTTTAAGCTTCCCCTCCAAATCAACTGTTCCCTCCTTTCACTTGGCATGGGGCTTTTTTACACATATTTCTATTTTATATCGTCTCCTCCATGACACTGAGCTGTTGCAAGGCAGAGATGTACCTTATTTCTACTTTCCCTCCATACTTACTAATCTTCCTGAAATGGAGTAATTGTTCGTCAATTACTGGTAGAATGATCACATACAAAAAATGATCATTAAGCACCTATGTAGAAACATCTCTCCACTAGGCCCAGACTACAGTTGACCAAGGGCTTCAGGAAATTTCCAGAGGTGTCCCAGAAGTACACTATCATGGAGATGAGACTGCTCAACCAACTTCACTTTACCCCCTGTGGAGTTTGACCTCATACTTTGCTGATCGCCTGCAAACCCAGCCTACCTCTCTGGTCAGGCTGTCAGCCTTGGCTTCGCCTTTGTAGATGCCCATATGTGGGTGAAGATAACAAACACTTGTTTAGACCTGCTCTTGTTCCCAGGTCTATAGGCTAAAATGAGTTAATCTCTTTGGCAGGCGATGTTCTCTGATCTCATTTTTAGTGGATGAGCGAAAAAAGGAAATGGCCAAGTGAATAGCTAAAATCAGTGGCAGCAGATTTTATTTCTATGTTATTAGTCAAGATTCTCCAGAGAAACAGAACCAGTGGCATATATATATACATATATTAAGAGGAGGTTTATTATAGGAATTGGCTCATGCAGTTACTGAGGCCAAGAAGTACGATGATCTGCCATATGGGAGCTGTAGAACCAGGAAAGCCTGTGGTATATAATTCAGTCCAAGTCCAAGGCCAGAAGATCAGATGCTCTCACAGCTGAGAGCAGGAAAAGGTAGACACCCTAACTGTAGAAGAGAGAAAGGGGATTCACTCCCTTCTCTTTTTTATTCCATCAGGGCCCACAATGGATTGGATGATGCCTACCCACATTGGTGAGGGTGCGTCTTTTTACTCAGTCTACTGAGTCAAATTCTAATCTCTTCCAGAAACACCTTTACACACACATTCAGAAATAATTTTTTCTCAGCTAATTGGCCATCCCCTAACCATGCAATTGATATGTAAAATGAACCATACCATCAAACCCTATTGCAATTTACCTGGAATAATTAGGGGTGCCTGGGTGGCTCAGTTGGTTAAGCGTCAGACTTGTGATTTGGGCTCAGGTCATGATTTCATGGGTCATGGGATCAAGCCCCCCATGTTGGGCTCCTTGCTGAGCATGGAGTCTGCTTGAGATTCTCTCCTTCTGCCCCCCCCCAAAATAAATAAATAAATCTTTAAAAAAATTTAAAAATAAAAATAAATGGAATAATTAATGCACCTTGTTCTCATGGGCTGGGAACTGGGCCTGCAGAGGAAAGCCGGATTCCTTAAACTTCAACCAGCCCTTCACTGATGTTCTAAGGTCATCTAAATACCACTCTGGATTCCCAGCACACATCCGCTGTGTGATTTCTGAGCCCTCCCCACTGTCTGCAGGAGTTCTACCCAATTTGGGAAACAATTTTACCTTCCTTAAAATCCACAAATAAAAACAACCAACCAAACCAAAATAAGACAATGTGGGTGAGCTTCCACATTTCCTCTCTGCTCCAACCCTTTCTCCGGTTTGACATTCATCTTCTCCTTTCACTTCTTTTCTAGATGAACGGACCTTTTTCCTCATTGCTAAGCTGACTTCATCAACAGAAGTTTGTCTGGCCTCTCCCACAGCCTCTGTTCTCTCAAACAAGTCCCCAGTCCAGATAACCCTGTGGTCCTTTAACTCTACATTTACTCACACACTTATGTCTTTCAGAACATGCAAATATTCCATTTTTAAAGCAGCAGTTCTTAAAGTGAGTTCTCCAGAAGAGCAGCATTAACATCTTTGGGAAACTTGTTAGAAATGTACATTACTGGGGCGCCTGGGTGGCTCAGTCGTTAAGCGTCTGCCTTCAGCTCAGGTCATGATCCCAGGGTCCTGGGATCGAGCCCCACATCGGGTTCCCTGCTCAGCGGGGAGTTTGCTTCTCCCTCTC
>NC_138381.1:41964717-41988211 GCF_054177405.1 Leptonychotes weddellii | reverse complement strand
CTCTCTCCCTCTGCTCCTCCCCCAGCTCTTGCTCTGTCTCTCTCTCAAATAAATAAATAAAATCTAAAAAAAAGGGGGGGGTGCCTGGGTGGCTCAGTTGTTAAGTGTCTGCCTTCAGCTCAGGTCATGATCCCAGAGTCCAGGGATCGAGCCCCCCATCGGGCTCCCTGCTCCGCGGGAAGCCTGCTTCTCCCTGTCCCATTCCCCCTGCTTGTGTTCCCTCTCTCGCTGTGTCTCTCTCTGTCAAATAAATAAGTAAAATCTTAAAAAAAAAAAAAAAAAAGAAAGAAATGTACATTACTGAGCTCCACCCCCAACCTATCATTCAGATATTCCTGGGTGGAGTCCTGGCATCCTGTTTAACAAGGCTTCTAGGTGATTCTGGTGTGCTAATGTTTGAGAACCACCATTTTTTTAAAATGTTATTTTATTATGTTATGTTAGTCACCATACATTACATCATTAGTTTGAGAACCACCATATTTAACAAAAGTCTCCTCAGGTTGCTGTTCTCTGGAGCTACTCTCAAATTCTCTTCCTCTTTGAACTGTCAAAGCTCTTTATGAAGCAATCTTCACTTGCTCTTTTCCCACTTCCAATTTTTTATAGACTCACCTAAAATCCTGCTTTCTGAAATGACCAAATTACTGATATTATATGAGCTGTGTGGATGACTTTACAATGAAATTGGAGATAGAAAACCTGGCTTTGAAGAGTGGTTCACTGCTTCCTAGCTATGTGACTTGGGCAAATTGCTTACATACCTAATCCTCCGAGTTTCCTCTTACAAAGTGGGAATACTAATACCTTCTTTACTGGATTATTGTGGAGATGAAATGAGATAAACATGTGAAAGTATTACACACAGTACGACACAGAAGCTTAATAAATGTTTACTAAGTGCAAATTAAAATGGTCTACACAAACTTGGTGTGTACTTGAGAAACGAAACATTTCAGAAATTTCATGGGCTGTGTAGTGAAAGATGTGTTTAGAAAGACCTTATTAAATGCTCATTTACATGACACATCTTAATGACTGCAGAGGAACTGCAACATTCACTAGGTTAATTAACTATATTTTAAAAATTGCTACATGTATTTTTATATGATACTGAATAATTTGTACTCTTTCCTGCACAGGGTTTTCATCCTTTTGTTGTTGTTCTTGTTGTTGGTCTCAATGTTTTTTGAATGTTGTTATTTTTGACTCTGCAGAAAATGAGCAGAAACAAGGAAAGAAACACTGCTTGGTACTGCTTTTCTCATTTTCATGGAACTGAAACCAAATAAAATAGACAGAGATTACAAGAGAGATTTAAAGTAAAAAAAAAATAGTCTAAGTTCTTCAATTTCCATAAATCTGGCTTCTACCTTTGTCAGTCTACTATAAAATGTGCTTTTGTTGTTGCTGTTCACTAACAACCTGAAGATCTTTGAGAGTGCTCATCAACATCACAGACGTTGAGAGTGTTCAACGTCTGTGTTGCATTTAGTGTATTAACCGCCCCCTCCTGGAAATGTGGAGAGGGGTATTATTTTTGAAAGACTAGAGTATCCAGTGTTTTCTTTTGTGTCATTTTCCTCCAAGTTTTCCCTTTTCCCTCCCCAGTCTGCCCTCACACCGCCGTCCAGCAGGTTATTGGCCTGGGTTCATGGTCTCAGTGGAGGAGTATGACAGGGTATAAAGCAGGAAGAACAATGTGAGTTTCTGATCTTTTTTTTTTTTTTCCTTCTTTTTTTAATTCCAAAGCCTAAACTCAGGGAATTTAGAGGATTCTGATTCAGAGAAATAGGTATTTTCCCTTGAGTCTAGGTAGGGACTCCCTCAGTCTGGGGTAGAAAGGAAAGCTGGAGGGCACCAGAAGAGAGGAGGGCTCAGGGAATGTCAGGGAGAGGGTTTAGCAAGTGTGGAGGCCCTGTGAGAACCTCTGCACCCACCTTCCTGCCAGAGCCCCCTTCCCTACAGACACAGGAAGACCCCAGAGAGGGAGTCACTGCCTACCATCTCCAGGTTGCTGGGGCTATAAAGAGCCCTGTGGAGATTCTTGTGCTCTCCGATTAAGCAAAAATCCATGGCGGAAGCTTCCTGTTGCAAGGGGAGCTACCAGCAGTAATGAAGATATGACATGGTGAGCACTGTGGCCCAATGGCCCATGATCAGACAATGAAGGGGACAGATGGATCTCTCAAGGATCACATGAGCCCAATCACATAAGCCCCTTGGAGCTCAGCAAACTCTGGAAAGAGGTGAGAACCCCAAGTAGGGCAACATGAAGTTTCTGTCTCTTCTTACGGAATGGAGATGATCCTCTGGAAGTTAATTTGAATCATGTAGTAATACGATTCCCTCTTTTACCCCTTGTTGGAAGACTACAGACAACATCTACTTTATAAGAATGTATAGTCCTTTGTGCCTGGACGATTCTGCACCCATCACCACTATGTGGGCTCAGATGCACCCAGTGAAGTTTCAGGCTCACAGTAAAGGTTCAAGAATAGTTTTTGATGGAAAAATTTTGCAGCACTCGCATACAGATTTCAGCAATTTTTTCCCAGATTTTTCAGTTTCCCTCAATCTTTGCTGTACCCACTGCTCTCGCTTGGTGGTTCAGGTTTCAGCAATGTGTGCGTGCCTGGTACTGTGCTGAGCACAGAGAGTCCAACACACAGAGGTGGCCTCAGAGAGGTTATGGTCCTAGCAGCGGAGACAGATATTTAAAAAAATAACTGTACAAATTTTACACTATGTATTCTTTTGGTGCAAAGACTATGCATTATTAAATACTATGACAGCATATAAAAAGGAGAACCCAAATAGACTAGGAGTCCAGAGAAGTCTCCCTAAACAAGTGGCATTTAAGGTGAAGTATGAAGAACAGGTCAAAGTTAGGCAGGCTAAGACAGAATAGGTGTGGGGGGGGCGGGGGGATGAGGTTAGTGTTTCAGTCATAGAGAACACCATGAGCAAGGACCCCCAAGGTACAAGGATCACCGTATCCTATTTAAATAGAGGAGGTCAGTGGGTCCAGAATGTAGAGAACTGCTGGAAAAGTCGCATAGGATGAAAATGGAGTGATGAAGCAGTGGCCAAATCGTGCAGCCACACATGGAAACACAGCAAACCTGGATGCTAGGAGCAAAGGAAAATTATCAAAGTGTTCTGCCCAGTGGAGGGACATGAGCAGATTTGAAATTTACATCAAACACAACTATAGTGAGATACCATTTTCATCTACTATATGGAGAAAAATTAAACACTGAGATATTGTGCTGGGCTGGTGAAGATATAGCAAATAAACACCCTCTTATACTATTGGAGTGAATGTAAATTGATGCCTCCTTTTTGAAGATCAATTTAGAAATACATATCAAAAATTTAAATGACCAAGTAGTTCTATCATAAGAAATTTGCACTATGAATATATCCTGAAAACATAACCAGTTAATTGTACAACAAAGTTCAATAAAGCATCATCTCTAATATTAAAAGGTTCAAAAGCAAAATCTAGAAATAATCTACATGTCCATTAGTAAGGGGCTGGCTACATAAGTCACAATTCAATTATATAATGAAATATTATGACATATGAATAATATATTGCAGATCCTGTTGGACTATATGGAAGTTCTTAGAGATATTTAAGTCTGTGTGTATGATTTCATTTATATACATACTTAATGGCAGCTACATATGTATGGGGATTATAAATTAAGATTTTTTTAATGGAAGGATACATACACAAAAAACTGCTAGTGTGGCTACCTTTGGGGAGAGGAACCACAACTGATAGATGGGAGAATTTGACTTTTGATTTTGTTTGGTTTGATTTCTTTTACAATGTGCATGTGTAGCAGACATAGTTCGTTGCCTTTTCTCTATCCATTACTGACATCATCTTTGTTAACTGAAGCCTGATGTTGTTCAGCTGCCATCTTGCAGGGCTGGTGAGCCAATCACCAGATCAGGGATAAATTATGTGCAGTCCAGTGGTCTAAAGACAATCTCATTTGCATCGCCAGTTTGAGGGTGCGCTGTGATCCAAGTCTCCCCTAGGAGTTGGGAGGTAAGACCTGCTGGATGCCCCCAGGAGATCTTGCTTTACTCTTAAGAAGACACCAGAAGATATTGGTCCACAGTATCTTCTTGCCTCCAGGCTTTGCAGTCATTTTGTGACAGGGAGGAAAACCAGTCATAGGGTGACACCAAAGCTGAGAATATCAGACAGAAGAGTTTATCAGAGATAAGGATCTATACCACTGGTGAATTTTTTGAGTTTCTGATCATGCTGCCCCTTTCTGGACCTCTTGTTCTAAGAGACAATATATTTTCTTTAGTTTAAACCACTGAATTAGAGGCATCACGATTTGGAATAAAATGTATCTTCTTTGATATGGCATTTTCAGTGAATTGATGTACTGAGAACACAGCCCACAGAATAAGAATTGGAAGGGGCAAACAGGAGGCTGGGGCAGGCCAGGTACGAGGAACCTGTTGAGTAGCTCAGACTCGAGATATAAATAACAGCAACCATACAGGGTGAAGAGGGGAGCCCTGGGGTGAGATCTAAGCTCTCTCCACTTCCCTTCTACTTTCCACGTTTCTTTTTCTTTTTTTTTTTAAGATTTTATTTATTTATTTGAGAGAGAGAGTATGTGTGTGTGAGAGAGAGAGAGAACACAAGCAGGGGGAGCTACAGAGGGAGAGGGAGAAGCAGGTTCCCGGCTGAGCAGGGAACCCAATGCAGGGCTCAATCCCAGGACCCTGAGATCATCACCTGAGCTGAAAGCAGACGCTTAACTAACTGCGCCCCCCAGGCGCCCCCCTACTTTCCACGTCTCTAAATTAATTAGTTTATACTGTCAAGTATTTGCACACTCTCCCACTAATGGATCTGAAATGACTTATGATAAAAAAACAAAAACAAAGGGGCAATAAACCCGGTTAGTCACTTCAAGATAAAAGCAGAAACCAAGACATAAAAGGGAAGACAAAAATTTAAGAAATCCTCATGGGATAAACAAAAATTGGGAAGCTCTCCTAGCTCTGGGGTACAAATTTATCTACGCATTCACCTATTCACACTTCCTTCTATCCTTTTAAGGAGCAAGGCAAATCCTTAATCTTTCACACAACCAGCATCTCTATCTGAGCTCTTGTTATAAATCCTGAAGCTTTCACAGAGCTATGACTTCAACTAAAAGGACCAGAGAAGACAGAGCTGCTGGTATCAGTGAGACTGGGGAAGTTCCAAACTTCAGGAAGAATGGGAAGTGGAAAGTGACTGGTCCTGTTCCAACAGTGCTTGGTAAAGCCAAAGAAGGAGTCACCGACATCAAAATGACAGAGCCATTTACTCTTTTTAGGAACCAAGACAATATTTGTTTTTAAACAAATCTCTGTGCAAAGTGAAACCACAACGGAAATATCTATGTCTCTCCTACTCTGATTTGCCAAGCACAGGAATATCATCTGGCCAAAGAAGAGGAAGGGTGTTTCTTCGTCTCCTACAAACTGCCCCCCTGAGAACAACACTTGTAGCACATCTTTCTCAGCAGATCAGTGGGAGCCTCAGAGTTTCCCATATTTTATCAGCCACATGTAAGAAGAGTGTGGGAAGGTGGCGAGGAGGAGGGAAAAGAGGATTGACTGATGGTCCCAGAGATTTACTTTTACTTCCAGATTCCTGTTAATGTTCTACAACCTCCATAGCCATTTTGGGCTCCTGTTTGGACAACACTGTTTCTCTGTGGGTGACATGAAACTCTTTGCCACCACAGGCACCATATGATAACCCCCTGGGACATGTTTCAGTAGAACTTCATGTGAGTAATACATGGCTATCCAACTTTTTAGAAGAGCAAATTTTTAATCAATGACCTACACTTAAAGCCCTCCGTTTCCTCTATGGGCTTCCAAAAGACTTAACTGTCAGCTACCTTATGGGGCAATTTCCTAGCTTTTTAGTATTTTCTTTCCTCTCTGGTAACATGATTTTTATTTTTTTTAAACGAGGGCTCTCCCTAGGGAATTAATTACTACCTTGAAGGGTATATTCATATAGTTCCATCAAGATATCTTAAAAGTTATTGAATTCCTGACAGATACACTATACAGCTTTTAAAAATTATATAATGTACGTGTGGATTTTTTCCAACTGCTTTGAGTCAGAAATTTTTTATTTTGGGATACAAGACATTCTCCCTTTTTTCTTCTCGCTGTTAAATGCAGAAATCCCGCTCTCTGGCTGCTCCTACCCACGTGCACATGCCAGTGCCCACAGACTCACTCGGGTTCTGTGTGAGAAGAAATCTATGTCACGGGAACAAAGGAGCTCCATGGATATGGACGGTCATCACTGTGTGGGCATATGTTTTGCAGAGAGGAGGCTCATGGTAGCACACCTTGTTTGCAGTTTACAGAGTTTTTAGAAACCTGATAATCGGGGCGCCTGGGTGGCTCAGTCGTTAAACTTCTGCCTTCGGCTCAGGTCATGATCCCGGGGTCCTGGGATCGAGCCCCGCATCGGGCTCCCTGCTCAGCGGGAAGCCTGCTTCTCCCTCTCCAGCTCCCCCTGCTTGTGTGTTCCCTCTCTCACTGTCTCTCTCTGTCAAATAAATAAAATCTTTTAAAAAAAAAAAAAAGAAACCTGATCATCATGTGGTCTCTCATTGAGAAACAATAGCGCTACCCAGCTGCCATATTCACATGAGGCAACATAGTTAAATAATAGAAAGGTTGCAACCCCTAAGAGAGAAACTGCGCAGCCCGGATGGAGGCTACTTTTCATCTTTAACTCATAGCAGATCAAGCCTTATTGTGGTACAAAATGCATAAAATGCCATGAAGCCTAATACTGGGCACTTTGAATTATATGCAGTGATGGGGGTTAAGGAGAGAGCAACATGGACCTCAACCTCATACTCGGCCACTTAAAATTTGGGGTTGTGTGAATACATTTGAGAAGGGTGGGAAAGGAATCTCAACAGCCATGCTATGCTTGGAGATGAAAGGCAGCGCCCCACAGTGATGCGGCATGGGGTCATCGTGGGAGATGTCTTGAGGTTGAACTGCAGGACATCACGTACTAATGGTTTGAGTTCAGGTCAGCAGTCCAACCTCTGACTGTCAGTTTCCGTGACCACCACTATCCGGGCATGGTAGCCAAGCCAGAACTGGGATTCAGCATCAGGAGGGCCATGACACTGAGTTGGGGGACAGGACCCCTCCTTCCCAGAACTTTGTTTGCATGGGTTAATTTGCATGAGGGAAAGGACACCTGTAAGGAAGAAGTTTCATGCCTACCAACACGATATTGGAAGAACGGAAAAAGGAATGAATTATTGTCCTCAGTCAACACAAGGTGAGAAAAGCCATGGGCAGAAGCTGAGGAAGTTGTTTTCAAAAAGGGATTATTTTTCTTAAACTTGGAGAACAAGTGGTGGAGTTCAGAGCCGGAAGCAGCAAATACCAATTGCAAGTTAAGGAGAAAAATACCCTTCCATTTCTGCAAGGGTGTAACGGGTCTTTAACAGAGTAGAAGACTACAGGAGACCCGATACCATTTAGCAGGATGGAGGTATGTAAACTTAGAGCACCAGGAACAGCACTAGAGCTCTAGAAACCAAGTTCCCAAGAAGGGCCCTGGCAGCAGAGCCGTGGCAAGGGGACTTCCCCTGGTGGCTGGCTGGCAGAGGGTCCCTTTTGGGATGCTGAAGCAGGAGCATACAAGGGAACTAATCATAAACATGGAGAGATGCCTCCTGAGCCCCAAGGGCAGGTGTAAGGGGAGCACCAAGGACTTCAGTAATGTAGGTAGAGCCTCTGAACCAGCAACCTGAATGCATTACCATCGCCATGGTCTCATTCACACTATACTGGTGGAACCTGGACACGTTCCAATGATGTGTAGTGACAAGGATGATACAGTTATCCCCTCTAGCAGTCTTAGTAAGGATTAATGAGACATCATATGTGAAAATGCTAGCACGGTGCCTGGTATGTTCTAAGCACTCTGTTCATTTCCTTTCCAAGCTTGACCTTTATAAGAAACTGTTTTAAAGATCAGCCCAGAATATTCATCCTTTCTGTGATTCTACACCATAGAAGACAATACGTACTTCATCTTTTCATATTAGGGAAAGTAAACAGAAATAAATGAATTACTTTCTAATTTAGAAGGTGCTTGTTATTTTACATGGGCATCAAATAGCTTGGAAATAAATAAGTGAAACATTTGGGGCTTTGGAGGATTTTTCAGTTCACTAAGACAGTAATGTATGGAAGAAATACTTTAGTGGTTCTGGAAATGCTTACTTCGCATGGGTTACTATATGAGCCCTAAAGAAGACAGTTAAAGGGTAAAGCGGGAACAAAAAGGAATACTCTCTAAGGTCACACACACACTAAAGGATTAGTATAAAAGACCTCGATGGCATTATATTCTATTTATGATATTTCACCAGATTCTTGTTACACTTAGAAAAAGCACTCTCAACTTTTTATGCAATGCCATACAACAGCCCTATTTTGGCTAATTGCAAGGTCATTAATGAGTTTCAGTTGTCCCCAGAAGTCTTTTTTACACTTGATTTCTAGTGCTTGGAAATTTTCCAATAGAATGAACACTTCTAGATTAGAGCAGGGATGGCAAATTTCTCACTTCCTGTGTTTGTATGTGCAGACATCACTAATCAATCACTGTTCTATTCTGCTGAGTCATTTTCTCAATATAGCTACAAGGAGCCTCTTCCAATCAAAGCAGTTAAAACCAATTTTCTCTACCTGCCTTAATGTTTTGCTCTCTGTGAAAATGCAAATATTTGAAGAAGACTAAAAACTTATCAGTCACTGACAACTAAATGTTAAAAAAAAAATTGAAAGCAGCCCTTGCTTTAGCATTAGGGGAGAGAACTCAAGGGCTCTGGAATAGAGGGAGGATAGATGGCAGAATCTAGGAGCTCGCTGAAGATATACTTCACCTACTTAAACTTTTGCCTAAGGCCAGTGCTGGCAAAAGGACCAGTTCTCTCCAGGGCATCTATTTCAGCCATTTACCATCAAATAAAACTTACAACTGGCATATGAATTCTCAGGCCAAGGGCATTTTATTTTTTGAAATTTTGAAGTACTTGTTGGGTAAACTACTTAAAAAATTCAAGACCCATAAAAGATTCCCAGAAGCAGAAAGAAGAGTGCGGAAGAAGGTGAGCGAGGTGCCCCTTATCATAGCAGGCGCTGTGTGTCTGTATATTGTGCATGCACAGAAACTTGGGCACACATATTTGCAAAGTGCTATGTACTTTCATAGTTACCAGCGCTCTGCAGCACACTGGCAGGCCAACAGGTAAGGCAAGGCAAGATGAAATACATTCTTTTTAAAGATTTTTAAAAATTTTTATTTATTTTTGTGAGAGAGAGAGTAGGGAGGAGGGGTAGAGGCAGAGGGAGAAGCAGGGACCCTGATGCAGGACTCGATCCCAGGACCCTGGGATCATGACCTGGGCCGAAGGCAGACACAACCGACTGAGCCATCCAGGTGCTCAAGATGAAATACATTTTAAAAGAGATCATGGGACTTGAGCTTATAGCCAAGATGGAGTAATATGCACCAGGTTCATTTTCCCACCAGAAACAACCAAAAGATGAACACAATATATGAAACAATAATTTGTGAGACACTGGACATCAGGCCATGAAGGACAGTAATCCTGACAAATGGGCAACAAATGAGGTGAACGTAATGTCTCCCCACCTGACTGCCCTGAATGAGTTTTCCAGCCATGGTGCAGGGGGAGTGAACCCAGGCCAATTGAGCAAACTACCTGCATTGAGGAGGCAGACCTGAGATCCAGGGAAAACAAGGTAGTTATAGTTTACAAGAGTAACAGAGAGGAGAGAGCCACACAGAGGAGAGCTCCCGAGATCTACAGCGGGTGCCTCTCAAGGATGCAGCTGTGTACTGAGCAACACAGGCATATGAAGGAAACTGGGCAAAGAATCACCTGAAAGGGTGAGAGTGTGGTTTCTCAATCCCAGCACTATACACATTTTTGGCTGCATAGTTCTTTATTATGGGGGCTGTCCTCTGTAGGGCAGGATGTCAGCATCTCTGGCCTCCACTCACTAGATGCTGGTAGCTCTCCCCTCCCATCCAACCTCCAGTTGTGACAACCAAAAAATGTCCCTAAACATTGCCAAATGCCCCTTGCAAGGCAAAATTACTCTAACTAAGAACTATTGGATTAAAGGAATCAGTGCCCAGTGCACACGGGGCTAGGAATAGAGTTTGTTCCCACTGGCCAGACTGGAAAAGCTCAAGATCTACAAGATATTGGGTTGAGTACACAAGGGTCTTGCCTCAGTAGTGAGGAATAATCATTAGTCCTAGACTGTGCACTGCTTCAGACCCACCTAACAAATCTCAAGAGCAAGAACTGACAGAATCAAACTATAAGCAATTTAGCTGCCTTCCAGAACAAAGCTCAAGAATATTTTAGGGAGGGGCGCCTGGGTGGCTCAGTTGGTTAAGCAACTGCCTTCGGCTCAGGTCATGATCCTGGAATCCAAGGAATGAGTCCCACATCAGGCGCCCTGCTCAGCAGGGAGTTTGCTTCTCCCTCTGACCCTTCCCCATCTCGTGCTCTCTCTCTCATTCTCTCTCTCTCTATCTCTCAAATAAATAAATAAAATCTTTTTTTAAAAAAAGAATATTTTAGGGATACAAAAGTATCTAGCACCCAACAGAACAAAATCCACAGTGTTTGGAATCAAGTGAAAAATTACCAGTCATGCAAAGAAGCAAGAAAATACAATCCAAAGTGAGGAAATCAGTTAGTCAATCAAAATGGACTCAGAACTGACACAAATATTAAAACTAGCAGATGGAAATCATAAATAGTTATTACATTTGTATTCTGTGTGATCAAAAAGTTAAGTAGAGACATGAAAGATATATAAAAGACCCAGCTCAATCTTCAAAAGATGAATGTTATAAAGTATGAGATTAAAAACTAAAGTGGGTGGGCTTCATGGCAGATGACAGAGGAGAAATGATTAGTGAATTTAAAGGCAGTAATAAAAACAGAGAGAAAGAACATTTTTAAAAATGAACAGAGCATGTGTGAATTGTGGGAAGGCTTCAAGTGGTCTCACATTCACTCCATGTCATCGGAGTCTCCAGAGGAGAGGAGACAGTGTGGACTGCAGAAAAATATTTGAAGATATACCTGCTGAAAGTGTTCAAACTTCATGAAACCCATAAGCACACAGATCAGGAATCTCAATGAATGCCAGGCACAAGAGACATCAAATAAAACCCACGAAGGGACATCATAATCAAATTGCTCAGAACTGATAATAAAGAGAAAGTCATACAGACAAACAAATATGGATAAAAACAGGTTTCACATTTGAAATAACACAAATGAGAATGTTGTATGTGCTTCATACTAGAACAACACCTTTAATGTACTGAAAGAAAAAACTGTCAACCTATGATTCTATACCAGGCAAAAATATGTCCCAAAAGCAAAGGTGAAATAATGAGTTCCAGAAATAAAAAACTGTAAGAATGTATCACCAGCACACCCACATTATAAGAAATATTGGAAGAAGTCTTTTAGCAGAAGGAAAATGTTGTATGGAAATATGAATCTAAACAAATGGAATGAAGAACACTGGAAATAATAACTACATGGTAAACATACAACATTTTTTCTTACTATTTGAATCTCTTTAGAAGATTACTGAACATGAGCTTTTACAGTATATATAAAAGTAAAATGTAGAGGGGCGCCTGGGTGGCTCAGTTGGTGACACATCCAACTCTTGATTTCAGCTCAAGTCATGATTTCAGGGGCATGGGATCAAGCTCCTCATTAGGCTCTGTGCTCAGTGGGAAGTCTGTTTGGGATTCTTTCTCTCTCCTTCTCCCTTTGCCCCTCCCCCTGCTCTCTCTCTATCACTCTAAAATAAATAAAATCTTTTTTAAAAAGTAAAGTGTATAACATCGGTAGCATAAGTGTCAGAAGGTGAGAAATAGAAATATGTTGTTGTTGGGTTCTTATAAAATACACAAAGTGGTAGAATATCACATAAAGGAAGATGATATTTATGATAAACCCTAAAGCAATAACTAAAGTAATGAAATAAGAGTTGTAACTAATAAGCCAATAGAGGAGATAAATGGAATTTAAAAATTGATTATTACATATGAAGACACAAAAAGAGTAAAAATGAACACAGATGGGATGGAATAACTAAAAACAAATAGCAAAATGATCATACCAGTTATGCATTTATTGCTTCTCAATTTTAAAAAATGGGCAAAAAATTTGAATAGATTATCCAACAAAAAAGATACCAAAAGGAATAAAAAAAGAAAAAATTTCAACATCATTAATTATTAGAGAACTGTACATTAAAATCAAAATGAGATCACTTCACATATAGTAAAATAGCTAAAATTAAAAAGAATGACCATACTAAGCGTTGATGAGGTTGTGTAAAAAAAAACTGGAACTCTCACACTGCTGTTGGGAATAGCATAACCACTTTGGGAAACAGTTTGGCAGCATCTTACAAAGTTAAACTTACACCTTCCATATGACCCAGCTGTTCCATTTGTGGGTATTATGTTGGTATATATTTTAATGTTCATAGCAACTTTTGTAATACGAAACAACTGGAAATAACTGTGTCTATCAACCAATGAATGGATAAAAAAGACAAAACTGTGGTTTATCCACATATGTATGAGTATATTCCACTACTCAGGAATAAAAATGAATGGCCTATTGATACATACAACATTAATGAATCTCAAAATAAGTATACTGACTATAAGAAGCCAGGCAATATTAACGTACACTGCATGATTCCATTTATTTATAATTCTAGAAAATAAAAAGGAATCTATATGATAGAAAGCAGATCACTGGTTGTTGGAGATTGAAGGTGGGTAAAGAGGTATGTGAGGGAAGGAGGAAATTGGGGGGGGCATATGAATATGTTCATTATCTTGATTGTTGCTCATTATCTTGATTATGTGTGTATAAGGGTATTAAAACATTTCAATTTGTATACTTTTTTTTTTATTTTTTAAAGATTTTTTTATTTATTTGAGAGAGAGAGAATGAGAGACAGAGAGCACGAGAGGGAAGAGGATCAGAGGGAGAAGCAGACCCCCCGCCGAGCAGGGAGCCCGATGTGGGACTCGATCCCGGGACTCCAGGATCATACCTGAGCCGAAGGCAGTCGCTTAACCAACTGAGCCACCCAGGCGCCCCTGTATACTTTTTTAAAAAGATTATTTATTTATTTATTTGAGAGAGAGAGAATGAGCAGTGGGGAAGGGCAGAGGGAGAGAGAGAGAGAAGCAGACTCCCCACCGAACTGGAAGCCAGACGTGGGGCTGGATCCCAGGACCTAGAGCATGACCTGAGCTGAAGGCAGATGCCCAACCAACTGAGCCACCCAGGTGCCCCATTTGTATACTTTAGATATGTGTAGTTTACGATAATCAATTTAATCTCAGTAAAGCTGTTGAATAGTGGAAATTATAGGAAGAGGTTCTAGGGGGCATTGTAAACGATTATACATGACCATGATACTAGAATGGAGGTCAAGAAATCTGAGTTCTAGTCCAAGTTGTGCCTCACATTTGTTGTGTGATCTTGTTACAGGCACATAAAATCTCTTGGCTTCAATTTCTAACTTAAAAGTCAAATAGCTGATTTGGTGACCTCTAGTGTCCTTTATAACTCCAAAATCTAATCATAGATAAAAGCTAAGAGAAGAAGGGCGCCTGGGGGGCTCAGTCGGTTAAGCGGCTGCCTTCGGCCCGGGTCATGACCCCAGGGTCCTGGGATCGAGTCCCACATCGAGCTCCTTGCTCAGCGGGGAGCCTGCTTCTTCCTCTCTCTCCCTCTGCTTGTGCTCTCTCTGTCAAATAAATAAAATCTTAAAAAAAAAAAAAAGCTAAGAGAAGAGACGCTGCATGGTGAAACGGAACACATTGACCTGGGCTTGAATTTCAGCTCTATTACTTATTACTTGTGTGACCTCAGATTAATTATTCAACCCCTCTAAACTGTTGAGAGTAAGTTCCATGAGGAAAGGACTGTGTTGCCTACTCATTCCTGTAACCCAGAGCCTGGTATAGATACTGACATACAAATAAATGTCTTCCTTTTCCAGAAAAAGAAAAAAATAATATGCCTACTTGCAGTCGAGGGTGTTGATTCCCCCCAACCCCATACCCTGTTGTTCCAATTCTACCTTTATTTCAGCACAGGGAGACAGTTTCTGGCACGCTTTCTACCTCAAGCATCAGAAGGGCACCCTAAGTAGGGAAACAGTGCTATCAAGAAGGGCTCTGGCCTCAGGAGAAGCGAATGCCCTGAGGGCCACCTTTAAGTAATGAAGGTGGGAGGCAGTGGATAAATGTACCAGCCCACACCTTGATCATGGACTTCTACCTTCCAGAGCTATGAGAAAATAAATGCTGTTAAGCCAACGAGCCTGGAATGTTTTGTTATGGCAGCTGACACAGAATAATACAGTAAGGTACCTTAAACAACTATAAAGCAAAATGTAAACCCGACTCACGAGGAATAGGAATTTTCTGAAGCTGAACTTTTGATTCTATTGTTGCACTCCAGGTGAAAAAGAAAAGTTGAAACTACTAAAAACCAAAGCAAACCAAACAAAAAATAATCAATATGCAGGGTTGCCAGATTTAGCCAATAAATTACAGAATACTCAGTGAAATCTGAACTTCAGGGAAACGCTGAATTTTTTTAGTATAAGTATGTCCCAAATGTATGTACTACTACATATGCACGAATGTATACACTTCAAATTATTTGCTATTTATCTGAAATTCAAATGTAACTGGACATCCTGTATTTTATCTGACAAGCTCATCAGTGTGTAATTATATATTCAGCTCTCTGAGGAGCTCAACTTTTTATAAAAAGTTATGTACAAAAGACAAAAACAAAAAGAAGGATTGATGTTTAAAGCAAAGTGGCTCAACTTGAGGGAATTTTATGAGGAGGTCTAAAACCCAGGCTGAACTGAGGCTCACAAAACAAACTAAAGACAAGAACAAATTCTTTAAAGCTCAAGAAAAACAGGGAAGGTATTGGCCTACAATCCAGAGAAGATGGCGTAAAGTTCGCAGATGACAGAGACAGCAACTGAACTTTCCTTTGGCCTTATATTGTCCCCCCAGGAAACTAGAACCCACCCCAGCCTCCAGAAAAATAACCAGCTGACTTCAAGCAGGCCAGGAATTAGAGACAATCTACCTCACCACCTTCTGTGAGCTCAGAATCTTTCTATCGCAAATTACTAAGGTAAATTGAAGATGTGATCTTACAGATTGCTCTGAGAAACCAGCAGCAATGGGAGAGGTGCCAGAACACAAGTCAATATTCCTACTTTCAGGAGAAGAAGCAAGTGGGCACCATTGAACACTAAGGAGTCGGAAGTCCGTCCAGAAAAATTTCTCAGGTAGTTTCCTAAAGAACAAGTCAGGTCAAATGAACTTTTCTTTCTTGTTAGGATTATTAGATTTGTGCATCAGGAGAATACTGTAATGACAATGCTTTGATTTCAACAAAGCATTTGATGAATATTTTCCATGATAAACTTGGGGATGACAGAGAAATGTGAGAATCAGTTTTTTTGTGACTCTGACCTTAAATCCCACTTAACTGTGTTCATAATGTCTTAAATGAAGTTATGCTTATCAGATTTGCTATCAGCCTAAAGCTACGAAGAGTATCGGATTAATTGGATTAATTAGTACAAAGGTACTAAGCATATAGCAGAGCCTCAGACATGTAAGAGCCAAGACTTCTGGAAAGGCTGTAAAGTACAGTGGTTATCAGTGCAGACTCTGGTTTGAATCCCAGCTCTCTATGTTGGGCAAGTCACTTCTCTGCGCCTCAGTTTCCTCATCCATAAATTAGTACCTGATGTTTAGTAAGCACTATATCTTCAATTTTATATTATATATGGTGTGATTGTTTCCTGCTTCTGGAAGAGCTATCAAGAAGGGCTCTGGCCTCAGGAGAAGCGAATGCCCTGAGGGCATTCGAAGAGCAGCTTCCTGTTTCCAGAATCCACATGACGGAGACAAACATGGCTCTTGTTAGCACTTGAGTCTGTTACCTTACAAACCATGCACAGCTCTCTTAATCCCTAGGAGGGGAATGTTATTTTGTTTGTACCTGATGCCTTCTCAAGACCAAACCATTGTGGTCAAGAGATGAATTCATCGATTTATTGGTTCATTCATTCAACACACATGAGTTGAGTTCTTAGCATATGCCAAGCACTGTTCTAGGCACTAAAAGTACAGGAGTGAAAAAAAAAGAAAAAAAAAGCTGAAGTCTCTGCTCTCACAGAGCACATATTTACAGGAGGGAGATGGAAAAGGTCAATAAAGAAATAATTTAAATAGTATACTAAGATGGTGACAAGTGTAATATAAAAAAAAATGTGTGGTAAGTGGATAGAGTGGCCTGTAAAAGAAAGGAAATACTTTTTTATAGAGGTGGTTAGGGAAAGTCCCTCTGGTGAGGTGACATTTGAGCAGACACCTGAGAAGTGAAGATACCTGGAAGGTTGTTCTAGGCAGAGGGAACAGGAAGTGAAAAGCACTAAGGCAGGAAAATGCTTGGATTCAAGAAGAACAAGGCCAGTGTGATTGGAATAGGAGGAATCAGGATGAAATGATGTAAGAGGGGTTTTTGGACCCGGGTCATGAGCTCAGGGGGAGCCGGGTAAAGAATGTGGATTATTACTGAGGGTGGGTGGGAGCCATTGCAAGGTTTGGAGCAGAAGAGCAGCATGGACTTCCTGGTTTTAGAAGTCTCGCTTGGGCTGCTGTGTGGAAAATGACCACTGGTGGCAACATGAAAGCAAAAGAATACTGGAAGGTTGTTACAATAATCCATGTGATATATAATGGTGTTTTGGACCCTGATAGTAAAGACAGTTACTTTACTGTCTTTACTCCGACTAGTGGTCGGAGTCTTACTGTGCCTTCAGTAATCTATTAAATGTAGGGTGTGAGAGAAAGAGAAGAAAGGTGACCCCAAAACTTGTCCCAGAGAGAATGGTAGTATGAAGTGAACTTTTCCTAAAATGGGGAAGAATCTGGAAGGAGCAGATTTGGGGGGAAATATCAAGAGTGTGCTTTTGGACATGTTACTCTGAAATGTCCTTAGTCATCCAGGAGATGTAGAGGAGGCAGTAGGCATATGGGATTATGGGAGGGCTCAAGATGGAATGAAGCTAGAGATACAAATGTGGGATTCATTTGTGCACAGACGGCCTTTCAAGCCATGGGATTTGACAAGCTTACCTAGAAAAGAAAACTGAGATAACCCAGGGGAGACGAGAAATTGAACTTGGAGGCATTTGAAAATACCCAAAAGAAGGCAAAGGAGACTGAGAAGTTTTGACCAATGAAGTCAAATAAGGACCAGGAAGGGAATGATCAAGAGACCAGCTGGGAATGTCTCAAGCAGGCAACTGTGCTTGATTATGTCAAGGCAGGTAAGAACTGAGAGGTGAGGCCATCACACAATGACAAGACCTATGAAAGAGGTGCTGAAGGGATAGTGCTGTAGATTTCTGCTACATGTAGCTAATCAAAGAGATGAAAGCAAGAGAATTCAAACGTATTTTGATAAATTGTAGTGAGAAGCTTAAATCCTCAAATAAAACTTAAACATGATAAATGCTTGGTCTGTCACTTAGTTTCAGACTAGAAACTATAAAATTTGCGTAGACAGGCATACGAAAGACTGAAAGAATATGTCCCCAAACGTTAACAATTATTAGCCATAATTATTGAAGCTAAAGAAAATATTTATTTTTCTTTATATGTTTTCATAATTTTAAATTTTGTCTATAATAAATATGCATTACTTTAGTAATCAGAAAAATACAACAAGTGTTATAAAATATCAGTTGTGTATAAATAGGGTTGGGAAGAACTTGTTTTAATTTATGCAAAAAAATCCCAAAACTTGTTGAAAAAGATCTTGGCTTGCATTAATAATAAAGTATAACATGCATTCCTGTATTAATTCAACTAGACAGCTTCACTACTGGAAAGTATGCAGAGAGGGTAAGGATGGGGAGAGATTTGGAACGTTATGTCATGGGGAAGAGTTGAGGAAAATAGAAATGTGAATCCTAGACAGAAAATTTAAACCATCGGGGACATGTGATGAGTTGCCATGTGGTAAAAAATATCAGACTCAGCTCCACATATAACCTTGAGCAAGTCACTTAATTTCTGACTCCCAGGACCCTCACTGATAAAATAGCAATAACATCTCCCACATAACACTGTGATTTTGGTCACCCTCTTTTCTGATTCCTGTGTCAGTCTCTCCAGGGTCTGGTCCAGAGTCCCTTGAATGCAGATCTCATGAGCTCCTCTAAAATATCTCCTCAGAAGCCTTGGTGAGCTATGTAGATTTCATTGAAGATGTTATCCATTTCAATGAGGAGATTCACGTTGCACACTTCCCAGAGGAAAAAGCTCAAGTCCTATTCCCTGCAGTCTTTGCCATGGGCGGCGGCAATGGGCGGAGGAGGGCGATGGGAATGTGTATGTCGGGGGGGAGTATCCTTCCACCATCAGACTTACTGGCCCCTTTCTAGCTCCCCAGGATAGTGGGGTCTTCAAATCCCTTTTCCCTCTTCTGTGAGAACAAGTCCTCCTCTTCTAGTTCCTATCCTTAATTTGAAAAACCAAACATTATTATTCTTAGCAGAACAAAGATCCACTCATGTAGCAGAATCCGCCTACGTAGGAAACATATTTCTGTCCTGAGTGTGACCTTTGGGATCTCCAAACCCCCTTCTCACCTCCCCACTGCAAGTGTTATCAAGTTTTCCTTGCAACATATCCAGTGCTCTTCCCATGAGGACACTGGGTGAAAGACATAAAATATCTGGTACACTGCTGTCACCCAGTAAATGATTAGGAAATGATCATGTTTTTAATTGTTATCGTGACTGTCTTTAAATATTTAAACGGCCGTGTGGCAGCTGAACATGGAGATGTATTTTCTATAGTTCCCAAGGACCCAATAGGACCAACAGATATAAGTCACTGGGAGCAGAATTTGGCTCAATGTACAACACATATTTCCAGCAATTAGAACTATCCTATCATAAGAGAGAAGCTCCTTGAGGTGGTATGTCTTCTACTGTTTGGATTGTCTGATCCAAGACAGAGAACAGAAGACAGTGTATGGGGATTGAATTCGTTGACCAAAACCCTCTCTCCTGATGGATAATGTTGTGATACAATGAAAAGTGCCCAAATAGTTTCTTCCGTCTTTTCTTTTTTCTTTCCAATGTCACCCAAATCTAAGGTGATATTATACCACCATAAACCTGATCCCTTTTGGGTCTGGTAGTGTTTAAAACACTCCGGGACAGAAAACTCTTGGAAGGGTTGGAGCTTACGTAGTGGCTGGTTTCCTGTCCCCACTTCAAAAGCACTGGGGGGAGGGGGAGGGCTAATGCAACTACTCAGGCCACCAAAATTGTAGGATACAGAGCTGTGCTGTCTCCCGGGGCCTTCGTGGCTGGAGTCATCAACCCCCGGGACGGGGAAATGGTAACCAGACTCCAGGACACGCCAGGGGCTTTCAAGATATACATACATTTGCCATTTCCCTGATCTTTGCAGAGCCCAGAATTAACTTAAAGTCCTCCACATGCCAGTGTGGCTTTGCGTGTAATATAATCTTTTTAAAAGGTTAAGTTAATCTTGACTTTTACTGTTGCCGCATTTCAACCTAATGGTGCTCCATGCACAATCTAATTGGATTTTTATGGGCCTTTATTTAAAGAAATTTGTTTAGTGACAATGACAATTTGAGTATTATAGGTAGGTCCCTTTTGTATAATAGCAAAGCGACATAGTGTACATACTGCTAGACTACGATAACAGATTTCTAATAGGTGGTTATTATCTAAAACCTACCTCAGTTTAAGCACAAGCCATACAAGAATTTATGTGCTCAATGATGTTATTACCAACCCTGCAAAATTAGAGCAAATGGGTAGGTGGGCCCGGGATCATGCTAATGGAAGGTTTCATGCTATACAGTGAATGTGTCGTGTGACTTCTATAGAAAATTCCACTCATTTCAATGGTGAAATTAAAAGAGGTTGAATTTTTAAAGGCTATTTGTCCTACGAGATTATGAATTTATACTGCCTTGGGTTGTATTCCATCATTATTAAAGTCCAGGAGTCCTCCGTAAAAGTTTGTTTTACCAGCTGCAATCGGCAGTTACATCTCTTGCAATAAATTCCTTCACATTGGCTGTTTGACATTTCAGAGCTAACCCATGGCTTAACTGACTGCAGGTAAAAATTAGAGGCATATCTGGTTTTAACAGTGGTCTCTGGGTCTACTTATTCCCAAGTACTCAACCAATTACATCTTTCTTTATGGAACATTTTCTATATTCCATGAGGTACAATCCTAACTGGTTTTCTCAATTATTTAATGGCTTCATTTGCTTTTGTTTCAGCTTTAGTTTGTAAAATTCAATGCAAGCCTTTGCTTAAGAATGTGGTAAATGGACACATCATGAAAAAATAATCTTACTGATGTTTTTCAGATGCTTCAGGGTTATGCTGGGAAGCCTTTCGTTCTGGAAGCCAAGTGAATTGTGCTGTATGTGGATTTGGAGTTAAATATTTTTCCCAGGTGATTTAGGTATTGTTCATATTTGTTTACCAAAATGGAGGAAGTATAAGTTTTGTTCTGGGAATTTTAGGGATCAGGGTGTTAAGGAAAACAAAAGAAGTTTGCAGGATGTGGGAAAAGAGTAGGAAGAAAAATATAGCTAAGGAAAACAGAAAGTGGTGATGACTGAGTTTTAATTCGCCCTGATGATAGGGATAGGAGTAGGGATAGATCAACTTATAACTGGGAAGAGAAATGTGGTTGTTAGTGAACAATCTTTTCCAAAACGAAGAGCAGTGATGGGTCTGACAGATGTAACTTCCATATGCCACTGAAAATTCAACTTTAGCTTGCCTCTGGAAGATTTAGAAGATATCCATAATCCATTAACATTTTTTAGCAATCTTTTTATTTTAGATTTGTTTTATATTTAAAGAAAAGTTGCAAGGATAGTACAGAGTTCCCGCATATCCAATACCCAATTCCTCATTATTAGAAGTGTACATTTGAATGGTATTTTTATTGCAATTAATGAACTAAGATCAGTACATTATTATTAACTAAAGCCCATATTTTATTTAGATTTTCTTAGTTTTCCCAAATGTCCCTTTTCTATTCCAGAATACCATCCAGGACACCGTAGTACATTTAGTCATCATGTCTCTCTGGGCTCTTCTTGACTGTGATAGTTTCTCACACTTTCCTTGCTTTTGATGACCTTGACAGTCTTGAGGACTACTGGTCATTTATAGAATGTCCCTCAATTTGAGCTTATCTGATTTTTTTCATGATTATATGGGAATATGAATTTGGAGAGGAAGACCACAAAAGTAAAATGCCAGTCTTACCACATCACATCACAGGTCCATATGATCAACATGTCCGCCTTGTTAATGTGTTCACGTTAGCTTTGATTACCTGGCTGCAGTAGTATTTGTCAGGTTTCCTCCGTGTAAAGTTATCTTTTTTTCTTATTTTCCATACTGCATTCCTTTGAAAGAAGTCATGATATGCAGCCCATATTAAAGGAGTGGGTACTTACCTTCCACCTTCTTGAAGGCCAAGTATCTATATAAATTATTTGGAATTCTGCTGATCCATTTGTTTATTTATTCAGTCATATAGTTACATCAGTATGGACTTGTGGATATTTATTTTATATTTTGGGTTGCATATTTATTTTATTGCTCAAATTGTTCGAACTTTGGCTCTCAGGGGCTCCTTTAGTTTGACATATCCCTATCATTGTGGGTTTTCTCTTTTCCCTTCCATTCTTTTCACTTTCTTTCTGACACTACAAGATTCTCTCGTCTCCTCTTGTACATTTCCTGATCCCACTTCTAGAATCAGCCATTTTCTCAAGGAACTCTGGTTTCTCTCATTGGAAAGGCTGCAGAAACGAAGATCTGGACAAGTTGTGCTTGTTGCTACTGGAACGTGGTTGATTGTAGGCCCTCTCAGCTGACAGAGCAAAGAGGCATATATGTGTATGTATATGCATATGTGTATATCTCTAAATGTTTCTCTTTGTAACCATGTGCCGTTTATATGAAGCTAAACCTAAGTCCCTACTGATATCTCCAACTAATCCATTACCACCCGGATCATTCTTTCTTCCTCCCTTGCTTATCAGCATATTCCCACCCCAACAATGAAAAACCTGAATCCTACCAATGATTGTCCATTTATTTAATTGTTTGATTCCAGAATATATGTATAATGGCGTCAGAGTTATTCATCCATATTCTCATGTGAAATGATTTAATCGGTTGGGGTACAGTGCTTATGTCCAACTCCTTCTGCCTTTGGTCTTACAGACTCCACTTATCTCCAAAGCTCCTTGAGTCAGTACCTGCTCCCCCCACCCCTTTCAGAGGTTGTTCCATACATTTGTAATACAGTTGGATCCTCATATCCCCCAACCTTCTAAATGGGTTTTTTAAATTTGCATACATTAAGGTTCACTCTTTATGTTTTAAAATTCTGCATGTTTTGACAAATGCATAGTATCATATACCCACTATTACTGTATCATACACAAGAGTTTGAATGCCTAAAAAATCCACCAGACTTCACCTTTACAACTATAACCCCCCAACAGCACCTCCCTGGGACCCCTGGCAACCACTGATCTGTTAACCATCTCTATAGTTTTGCCTTTCCAAGAACGTCATAGAAATAGATCATATCCTGTGTAGCTTCAAGTTCTTTTTAATTGTGGTAAAGTATACATAACATAAAATTTAACATCCTAACCATTTTTGAGTTTATAATTCAGTGGCATTAGGTACATTCACATTGTTTTGCAACCATCACCACCATCCAGTTCTAGAACTTTCACCTTGCAAAACTGAAACTGTGTACCCGTTAAACAATAATTCCTCATTCAGTCTCTCCCTCCGACACCTGGCAACCACCATCCTCCTTTCTGTCTCTATGAATTCATTGAGTGGGATCATACAGTATTTGCCCTTTTGTGAATGGCTTATTTCACTTAACAAAATGTTTTCAAAGTTCTTCCATACTATAGCATGTGTCAGAATTTCCTTCCTTGGGCGCCTGGGTGGCTCAGTCGGTTGAGCGACTGCCTTCGGCTCAGGTCATGATCCCAGGGTCCTGGGATCGAGTCCCACATCGGGCTCCCTGCTCTGCAGGGAGCCTGCTTCTCCCTCTCCCACTCCCCCTGCTTGTGTTCCCTCTCTCGCTGTGTCTCTCTCTGTCAAATAAATAAATAAAATCTTTAAAAAAAAA
>NC_138381.1:41887546-41964217 GCF_054177405.1 Leptonychotes weddellii | reverse complement strand
CCTGGGTGGCTCAGTCGGTTGAGCGACTGCCTTCGGCTCAGGTCATGATCCCAGGGTCCTGGGATCGAGTCCCACATCGGGCTCCCTGCTCTGCAGGGAGCCTGCTTCTCCCTCTCCCACTCCCCCTGCTTGTGTTCCCTCTCTCGCTGTGTCTCTCTCTGTCAAATAAATAAATAAAATCTTTAAAAAAAAAAAAAAAGAATTTCCTTCCTTTTTAAGGCTGACTAATATTCCATTGTATGGATATACCACATTTTGCTTATCCATCATGTGATGGTTCTGGAGGTTCTTTCTGCTTTCTTGCGACTTTGCATAATGCGACTATAAACATTAATACAGAATTACTGATTTGAATATATGTTTTCCGTTCTTTTGGATATATGCCTAGGCGGGGAATTGCTGACAGGTCTATGCTTGCATTTTTGAGGAACTTACAAATAGTTTTCTAAGGTGACTGTACCATTTTATGTTCCTTCCAGAAATGTGTGAATGCTCCAATTTCTCCACCTTGTGACCAGCATGTGTGATTTGATTTGTGATTTGTTTTAGATTATAGCCATGCTCGTGTGTGTGAAGTGGTATCTCATTATGATTCGATTGGCACTTCCTGGGTAATTTTTATTATCTTTCCGTGTGCTTGGCCAGTTGTATATATATTGTGTTGGAGAAATGTCTGTTTAAATCTTTGTCCATTTTAAAACTGGATTATCTGTCTTTCTTGTTGTTGAGTTTTAAGATTTATTTATATGTTTTACATACAAGTCGCTTCTCATTTTTATGATTTGCAAACATTTTCTCCTAAACTAGAGTGTCTCTTCACTTTCTCGATGGTATTCTTTAAGGAACAAAAGTGTTTAATTTTGATGAAGGCAAATTTATGTATTTTACTTTTGTGGCTTGTGCTTCTGGTGTCATATCTAAGAAATTATTGTCTAATTCACGGTCATGGAGATATACTCCTTTTTTTTTTCTAAGCATTTTATATTTTGAGATCTTACATTTAGATCTATGGCCCACTGTTAGTTGTTTTTGTATAAGGAGTAAAGAAAGTATCGTTGTTTTTATTTGCATTCACCTGCTGACCAATGATGCAGAGAGTCTTTTCATATGCTTACTTGCCATCTGTGGATCTTCTTTGGTATGGTATCTATTCAGAGCTCATGCCCATTTTTTAATTGGGGTTTTACTTTTTATATTGTGTAGTTTTAATGATTCTTTATATATTTTAGATACAAACCCTTTATCAGATGTAGTTGGCAAATATTTCTTCCAGCCCATGACTTGTTTTTTCATTCTCTTAAAGTGTCTTTCACAGAGCATAATTTTTTTTTTATTTTTAATAAAAAATTTCACTTACAATTGTTTTTCTTTCATGATTTATGTTTTTGGTGTTGTATCTGAAAAATAATCATGAAACTGAAAATGATGTAAATTTTATCCTCTTTTCTTCTAGAAGTTTTATAGTTTTTCATTTTACACTCATGTCCACCATCAATTTTGAGTTCATTTTTGTGGAAGTTATAAGGTCAGTGTCTTGGTTAAATTTTTTTAATGTATGAACATTCAATTGTTCCCGCATCATATGTTGAAAGATTATTTTTTCTCCACTGAATTGCCTTTATACCTTTGTCAAAAATCAGTTGACTGTATTTGTGTGTTTTATTTATGGGCTACCTATCCTGTTCCATTGAGCTGTGTTTTTATTCTTTTTTTTTTAAAGATTTTATTTATTTATGTATTTTAGAGAGAGAGAGAAACAGAACGGAGAGCATGCGAGCTGGGGGAGGGGAAGAAGGAGAGGGAGAGAGAGAGAATCACAAGCAGACTCTGCACTGAGCATGGAACCCAATGCGGGGCTTGATCTCACAATCCCAAGATCATGACCTGAGCCACAACTAGGAGTTGGTCACCCAACTGGCTGAGCCACCCAGGTGCCCTTGATCTGTGTATCTGTTCTTTTGCCAATACAACACTGTCTTAATTCATCCATCCATTTTTGCATTAATGCATTCATCCACCCATCCATTTATCATTCCCCTGATAAATATTTACTGACTATCTTCCTTGTGCAAGATATTGTGCTAGATACCGTGGAAAAAGTCAATCATGGATAGCATGATTCAGACATGGTAGTAGCCCTCTAGGAGCTGCAATATAGCAGTGGGGGAGGGGAGTTGAAGAGTATTACAATGGACACACAAATAGTGTAAAACAAATCACAAGGTGATAAATGCTATAAGAGATGTACAGAGTCAAAGAGGTTTTCTGAAGAGGGTGTTATTGCGACTGACTGAGAGGACTTAAGATTAGAGCAGAGACTTGAAGGACAGATAACATTTAAATGAGAAAAAGATTGCAAAGATGACTGTAGTAGGTGGAAAGCACGGTGTGGTCAGTGTGGGGGCCAAGTGCAAAGTCTAACAGCACCAAGAGAAAATACAGCCGAAGCCATGTCAAAATTAAATTTTCTACTAGCTGTATTAGAAAGAAACAATTGAAATTAATTTTATAACCTATTTTCTGTAGCCCAATGTATCCAAAACATCATCATTTCAATATGTAGCCAATTTAAAATTACTGAACTGTTTTACAGCCTTTTATTTTTGGTGCTAAGCCCTCAAAATCTGGCACGTAGATTGCACTTAGAGTACACGTCAACTTGGAGCAGCCACATTTCAGTTGCTTAATAGCCACACATAAACTGTACCTACCATAGTAGACAGCACAGGCCTAGGAGGTCAGGAATGAGAGAAAAGGCTTCAAACGTAGGCAGGGGCCAAATTACAGGGAAACTTGCATACTGAGCCGGAGTTTGAATTTTCTTCTACAACCATTGAATAAACACTGACACTCTTGAACAACTGAGTGACTCCCACTAACACGATGCTCCTTCCTGGGGCAGATCCCAGGTAAGCAGTCGATCCATGTGTGCAGGACGGCTGACTGATCAGAGCAATGTTTTAAGGAGATTAATTGGTCATATACACAGGGAGGCGGAATTGAAAAATAGGAGGACGAATGCCTTTGTTCTTTTTATTTAAACCACATGATATGGAAGTTTTGTGTTTTTTTTAAGATTTAATTTATTTATTTATTTGAGAGAGAGAAAGAGAGGGCTCATGAGAGGGGGGAGGATCAGAGGGAGAAGCAGACTCCCTGCTGAGCAGGGAGCCTGATGCGGCACTCGATCCTGGGGCTCCAGGATTGTGACCTGAGCCAAAGGCAGTTGCTTAACTGACTGAGGCACCCAAGTGCCCTATGGAAGCTTTTTGATATGATATGGATGCTTTCCTTTTGCCCTCTTCATGAGGGAAATCAGTGCCTAAGATGTTAGCTATTTAGTGTCAGGTAGCCATTTCTAGTGTTTTGTGCCTTACTGTGTTGGAGTATGAATGGGACAGGCTTATGCTAGGACACTTTGGGGGGCCTTTAGGAATGGGTCTTCTCACACATTACAACTGCTACATAAAGAAATGAGATGCTTTTCTCAAGATATGGCTAGGGGGTGACTAGTTGCAAATAAACCTGTTGTATAAATTATTTTTTTTTATTTGATAATGCTCCCATGATAGTGAAACTCTAGGAGCCTTCTATAATGAGAGTGATAGCAGCATTAAAATCCCTGTCCTTAGCTGGCTGTGGAAAGAAAACAAGCAAGTTCCTTGGGTTTGTTGTGATGATTCTTCTTGCCAAACCGATTCTCACAAACTAGCAGGAAATTAAAGCTGAAAAGCTTTCTTTATTTATTTTTGACTTGAGATCATTTCTAAAGACTGAGAGTGAAAAATCTATCAAGAGGCCCTTTTTAAAAATAGAAAATGTAATATTTGCATGCTGGGGTGTGTGTGGGTGCTGGGTTTTAGGCCTGTCAAACTTGACAGCGTCCTTTTAGGCTTTTCAAGAAAAAACTGCACAGTATCAGAACCATATTCTCCACCACCTATGACAGATGTCTACATGCTAATACTGAGATTTAGTTGTACTTTCTTCTTTGTAATGAGGCTAACTTGGTTTTTACAGGCTTACTGTTTTAATATCTTTTTAGTAAAATTTGAACAGCTTCAACTTGGACTTTTAATTCTTGGGTGACAATGAGATTTTAATGTATGTCATAGACGCGTGGGCAAACCTGATGTCATTTATTAATACGAGCGTTGGGGAGCTTTACAGGATTTTTTTCTGCTGCTTTGTTTCTTAGCACAGTAAGCATCTGGGAGGTCATGGTTAGAGTATGTGAGCCTTTGAGAAACTGTCTCTTTAAGGCAGAGCTTCAGTAAATAGACAAAGATTTTATTTTGGTTCCTCAGAAAATGGAGGGACCTGGTGAGCATGAGCAGAGCATGCTCCCAAGCAAATTTCTTGGGTGAGCGCAAAGTCTTACGTGATTTTAGGAGAGGTTTCTACTCTAGTCAGAGGCTGTATGAAAATAACACGACTTTAGTACTTAGCAGTAATTAAATACATTATAGACTGCTCCAATCAAGAAGTGATTTCAGAGGGAATGCACGTAGAGGCTTTGGAACAGAGAGTTAGGTTTGAATTCTGGCTCTACCAACAGTTGCTGTGTGACCATGATTGTTCTAGGACTTAATTTTCTGTCTGTTAAACAGGTTAACAGTAGAGGCCTGGTAAGACTTATGGGATGTCTAAGCTGGTAATAATATTCAGTTGCTGGCACATGTGTACATGGAAGCCGTTAGTATAAAACTATGCTAAAAGCCGTGCCTGGCTTGCAGGTCAGGACCCCTCTGCCCTACCCGCCTTGACTGCCTCCCTGGCATGAAGTCAAGTAAGGCAGTAGTGACCAAAATGCGGCGCTCGGAGCTCTGGCTGAGCGGCGCGTCATGGGTTGATGGCCCGAGCTGTTCCCCTTCTGGACCCAGCACCACGTCTGCACCCCTGTAGCGGGCTGCACCCCGGCAATGATGGCCAGGCAGCTCAAGGCAGGCGCATTCTGGCAAAACGCTCGTCTCCTCTCTTGAGCAACACGGGCTCAAGGGCTCCACAGGAACCTGGCCAAACCTGTCCTAAAGCTCCTCTCTGTTGGAACCTCCGTCTACCCAAACCTTCCTCCTCCTTTCCTGCCACAGGAAAGCGTGGGTGCCGCTCGGGAAGCTCTGCAGCCTCCCGCAGGTGCAGCGATGGATTCCATCCCATCTCCGTGCCTCCTTCTTGGCGGACCCGAACCACTGCGTCAGTCCATACCTGTTTCCAGGGACTTGTCGTTTAAGGTTCAACTTAGCTTGGAAAAAAAAAAATGCACAAGGAATGTTCCAGTATCAAACCATTGTAGGTCCTAAAATCAACAAAGAGGAAAGAATTGAGAGGATAATGTACCTAACAGGGGAAAAATAAAGTGAGAAGAGAGCTGTCCCCCTTGCTTAAATTGCAGTGCCTTCCTCACCTCTCTGGAGCTAGGTGCACACCAGGTGCACGCCCCAGCAGGATGCCCTTCCCTCTGTCCCCGCCCCCCCCCACCCATCATTTGTCATGTTCACCACTCAGTTAGCCCTGGCAAGAGACTACTACTTATTTTTTCAAGCGGAAGAAGTCTTAGGTTTGCTTTGAGTTCCTTGAAGGATGGGGATGCGTTTTTGCTGGGTTTGTGTCTTAGCTCCCATCGAAGGGGACTCTTGATTTTTATTTGCTGTTCGTTAAAGAGAGAAAACCAACTAGCCCACTAGAGCTAAGAATGCAAGAACTCTGGGCCACTGGCTGGGCTCCTCTCCTCTTTTGGGAGGGTCCTCTCGGCAGCCTGTGGACAACTTTTATGAACAAGAGGCTATCAGACGTGTTGTCACTTAAAATATTTATTTTTTTGGGTGGCGGGATAAGCAAAATATGTGAAGGGGATTAAAAGGTACAAACTTCCAGTATAACATAAATTTTTAAAAATTTATTTTTTGCCTTCTTTCATTAAACTGTTCAATTATTGATTCTGCTCCAATTATGATGAATCTACTCGACTTAATGCTTAACTACTTCCCTGCAGCTGTAGAGAGTGTCACTCGCCACCCTCAAGTTCTAAGGAGTAAATACATTCCATAAAAATAATCCACAGGAGGAAGAGTTACAATTTTGGAGAACCAGGATGAACTGCAAGAACAAAATTCTACTCAGGGGCGACACCGGCCTTACAAAATGGGCTGCTTACCTGTGGGGGGCGGGGGATTTTCGGGAGGCTGGGGCAGACCGGGGCACTGACCCCGTGGAGGGGAAATAGAATGCATAGTGGGCTCCAGAGATCAAAGATGCTTCCAGGGGTGGCCTTTAGATTCACCACATGTCTGTCATGGAATTAGACATGCTGGCTGCCCCACACTTCATTCCCTTGCCTCCCTGCTGTTCTCTGAGTTCAAACCAAAAGTGCACGGGGAGGGGGCAGTGGGGGGGGAGAGGGGGAAAGCTGAGGCGGCAGAGAGCAGACTTAGAACGATTCTCTTCGCACAAAGGTGCTTTCCTGAAATTCTCTGGCAGAAATGAAAAAAAAAAAACAAAAAAAAAACAAGAAACAAAAAAACCCCAAACCCTCGTATTTCACACAATCCCTTTAGCGGCAATTTTATATCACTTTGCTAAAAATTGGATATGTCTTCCTAAGTCTTCCACAGCCATTGGCTCAGCAAGAGTTTGAAGTGTTGTGGCAGTGACCCTGCCTTTTTCCCTTGCCTCACCCACTTCCCACTCACCCCCTGCTTCTCTTTTTCTCTTTTATGTGGATCTATCTGTGTCTAATTTAGACGGCAAGTTGCTCACCACTGTATGTTAGAGTGTCTAGCATACTGTGCACACTTATAAATGTTAAATGGTAATAATGATAAAATGAGAGCCCTAAAGGTGTCAGCCTGCTTCATTTCACTTGAGAGAAGAGGGTTTTTCACTACAGACCGTAGTTAAACAAAATAAGGGCAGTGGGGAGGGAGGGTGTTTCGGTTTTCTGAGGCAAAGAAGGGATAGAGAGGCTGATAGGAACTCGCAGTAGAAAAGAAAATGGGTTTAAAAAAAAAATCAGCCAAGACCTCGGGATGTCAAACAGAATTCCGTGCCTGGCCTTGAGTCTCACAACTTTTCAAGCAATCTATTTGTTGCCCAAGGTTTCAAAGAAATTTGAACCATCCCCTACCTGGGATGGAACAAACACTTTCAGCCCTGAGCGAGAAAACCGCAGGGGGTAGAAGAGCCTGGGCCTGGGCCACAGAACCCCAGGGTCCCAGACCCGATTTGCAGCTCACTGCCCATCTAACATTTGCTGAATCTCAACGTGTCCATGATGTGGATGTTCGTCTACAAAATGAACGGGGCGGTTTACTAAATAAGCTGCAAGAATCTTTCAGGTTCTGAAACTCTGGGGGTCAATGGCTGCACGAAACCTACGGTTTCACTGAGCACTTACTGTATGCTATCCAATATTATTGCTTTCACGCACATTACCTCATTCAGCACTCCCAGCTCCGTCACTATCCCCAGTTTTCAGATGAGGAGACGGAGGGGAGAAAGAACAGCCCCTTGTCCAAGGTGCCAGACTAGTGGTAGGAGAAAGAGTCAGTGCCATCCCTCTGTGGGCCTCTGTGCTGGAACGCACAGCAATGTTCTGGAAGCACTGGGAGAGTCTCAGAAATGATTGAGGGTAGCAAGTATGTTTAGAATATTTACGTTAGTCAAACCACAATAACTTAAAGTTACCTCCCTTAGAGGACTGAAATTACTTAATAATAGACTTCTTAAGCACTAGCCAGCCTTCCACATTGCTTTATTTCATCCTCCTAGCAACCTTATAAGATGAACCTGAATTTTGTAGATGAGCAGACTGAGGCACTGAGGTTAAACGCATCTGGAGCCACAGGTGATGGAGATGAGGTTCTGATCCCACCTCCTCTCCCCAGCCCTGTCCTTAGCCTCTCTGCCCCTGGCTACTTGCTGGTCATCTTTTGATGGCTGATGGTCGGCTTCACACTGTTCAGTGGGGAACAGCTCAACGCAGTGGAGAAAATGCCCACAGCAGAGCAACTGAGCTCCTGTGGTCATGGCCCCAGGATGGAGAGCCACCTAGGCCACGTGCCAGATAACAGAATGGGTCCTTGGTGGAATGTCTGGGGGCCTGAAAGTCTTAGCTCCAGCGCTCGCTATCTGCACACACTTTCTGTGTGAATGCGCACCCTAGGGTTGGCATGCCGAATAGAGAGCTGGGCCCTGGTGGCCTGGGTCTCACCTTTGCCCTGCTCCAGGTGCATCTTCAGAACAGAGGCGTGTTGCACTCTCTTCTCTTCCCCTTGTGATGATGCTCATGGGCAGGGCAACCAGAACAAGCTACATTTTTTCACGGTGGGCTCTTGTTTCCCATTAGTCTCTGCTGGAATGGAGAGAAAGATGGACAGAAAGTTTACTTTCATGACAGAGGATGAGAGGGAAACAACATGCACCTGCTCCTCCATCCTGAGCTGGGTACTGCCCCCTTCACCCAGAGAGAGGCCCGAATGTGGGGTTGCAGAAGCAGCCACATCCAGCGACTCATCCTAGCGTGTGGCCTTCTTGCTTAGTGAAGTGAGGAGAAGAGGTTCCATCTCTCCTTCGAGAGGATGCTGGAGGATACCCTGGACCTCGCGTGTCCTTAATACAGAAAGCAACAGGTGAAACTGGGTTTGGAAACCATAAATTTAGGTTTGACAGCAACAACAAAGACAAACCCACTGTCACTGCCCTCTGTCCGCAAGAGAGAAATGATAGATGCTCCTTCACGAAGAAAGACGCTTTGACAAATAGCAACCATAAATAGTTGGGGTGCTTATTTTTTCCCTTCCTTCCTTCTTCTTTCCTTCCTTCCTTCCTTCCTTCCTTCCTTCCTTCCTTCCTTCCTTCCTTCCCTCCTTCCTTCCCTCCCTCCCTCCTTCCTTCTTCCTTCCCATTCTTGTCATTTGAAAAACCGTAATGACAATGTGTCCATCGTATGTGGTATTTCTAAACATACTGATATCAAATGAACTTCAAATTATTTTGTTCTGTGGAAAGAAAAGTAAGATGGGTAGTGTATATGCAGGCATTCACTTCTGTTACTCAAACAAATGTATATGTAAACACACACCACACACACACATGCACACAGAGTTTTGTTTTGTTTTTTAAACAAGAACAGCAAAAGCAGTGCTTCCCCCACAGTGGTAATGCCTGCAGCCCCTGCCTATGGGCCTGTCCCACCGGCTACATGATACCATAATAAGGGGCTGGACCCTTGGCTCCCCCCTCCCCCACTCCCCTCCCCCATTCCCCCAACCACCCCAGTAGCCTGACCTAAGAAAACGCTGGTAAATTTAGACATACACATGACATCTTAGATATAAAGATTCACAAAGACTATTTCTGGAAGGATAAACAATTGGTAATCATAGTTGTTTCTGGGTAGGGGAACTGGGAGCAGGGTCCTTCTCATTATATAGTCTTTTGTCCTTTTTTGATATTTTTAAATCTTGGACATTTGTTTTCTAAAAAGATGATTACAAAGGCAAAAATAATCCAAATAAATCATCAGAGATAAATAAATCAGTGGAGAACAATGTATGTGATTTCTCATGGCAAGGGCAGGGTACTGGGACTTAGAGTTCTCCTTGCCCTCTAGAAGCACATTAACAGGAAAGCAAAATCTGTATAGAGAGAAGAGAAAAAAAACCATACTTCCCAACAGCCACCTAGGTTCTCATCGTGCTCGTGCTGTTTTGTTTCTAGGAAGAGGGCTGCCGCTAGGCTCTGCAGAGAGCCGTCTCCCTTCCCTCCTCCTCCTGGTCACCATGGGTTACGGAGACAGACACAGGCAGAAAGCCTACAGGTGGCGGAAATGGGAAAAGGATGCTAAGTAGAACACAGATTGCAGAAGTGAAGAGAGAGCCTACAGATGTGTATCGTGGCAGGTCTATCCTGGAGGCCCTTGACCCTCAGCTATCTGATCTTGCCTCACTGGATCTGGTTATTCCCCACAATCCACAGAGAAAATACGTTACTTACACCATTATTACAGGTTGGCTGGGAATCCAGCTAGGTGACTGGCAAAAAGAAAACAACATCCTAGAGAGACCTTTTATGCATTTGCCTGGGGTTCTGCTTCGTGTGTCCACTTCAGAGTTATGTGGACAATCTGAACTTATTAAGAATAGCAAGTATTTTGCTACTTTTTAACCAAGCTCCATTTTCCTCTTTATGACATCCTTAAAAAGCAAGTTGCCAGTCTTCTGGAGAGAGGTGAATGTGATTTGTATTTGGGGGACAGCTAAATAAATTATACTCCTCAAGCAAAGGAAGGCCTTTATCAGCATTGGGTGTATAAAGCAGGAGTATATGGTGAGAAGCGGCCAGCGGCAGCTACACACGTGTGTGTGTGCATGCATGTGTGTGCAGAGACTTCCAGGTTTTCAGGGAGTGTCCCTGACATGAGTCTGCTCTCTCTCTTCTTTATCCTGATGGAAATTCCAGAAACAAACATAGTGTTTTGTTCTGAATAAAGATGTTTGGCAAAGGCCAAGAAAGACAGAGTAGTGGAAAGGGGGGGAAGCCAGTGCAGGAAGAGAGCGTGTAATAAATGGGAGCATGTGGAATGTGCTCCACCTGACTTAGCCAGATGCCTCCAGAGGGAAAGAAAGGAAACAGCTAAATGCCTTATATCCCCTGGAGTCTTCAAAGGAAGCCTGCAAAGCAGGGCATCAGGGTAATCCTCACTCGTTTAATATCTGACGCGTTTGCATCTGTGATGTGAAGAGTAAATTAGAATTCCTGTTACAAGAACAGAATTTTAACTGCTAGGAGTTAACACAGAGGTCAGGCAGTCTTATCGCCACCTTGTCTTATTTCACATGGTATCCGGATGAATATTTTGGGATAGGGGTGGACTTTCTTCCTCCAGGATCATTAGGAAAAGCCATAAAGAAAATGATTCTAAACCCAACAGTCTGCTATGTGAAAGGAAGGGTAACTCTATCCTTGGCTGCCATCCGTCCCTTCCATGGACGGTCCAGATTCCCACTATTAAGACAGGTTAGCTGGAGTCTCAGGGCAGGTGCATTGTTATTTTAATTATTTAGGATGTAATTTCTGGGCCTGAGGAAGATGGATAGCACATCTTAAAGAAAACAGATCCCCGCCCCCAACACACCACAACTAAATTCTTCTGCAAAACAGTGACAATGGATTAAATCGTATGTTTATTAGATATTGTTAACTTTATTTTCAGAGAAAGCCCTAATATTTTTGCTGCCTGGGCTTTGGGGATCCACTTGCCATGGAGACATGAAGTCTAGATTTAGTAAAATCATGTGGTGTGAAGTCCACACAGTATTATTTTTCTTATACTGGGCTGAATGCTTTATTATTCACTCTCAAGTTACCTCTGAGACACAAAACCTTCTGTATTATCATGTTTATGCTACTGGCCAAGGAACTCTCAAATAGGTCAGCCATTATTACCCCATTTTATAGATTAATAAGATGAGGCAAAAACAGATATATTATTGATGGAAGGAGAAAGAATTTTACACACACATCCCTAAAACTTCATCCTTAAAGTCTTAAAAAAATAAAGTTCATTGGGCGCCTGGGTGGTTCAGTTGGTTAAGCATCTGTCTTCAGCTCTGGTCATAATCCTGGGGTCCTGGGATCGAGCTCCGCATCTGGCTCCCTGCTCAGCGGGGAGTCTGCTTCTCCCTCTCCCTCCCCCTCCCCACACTCATGCTCTCTCTCATTCACTCTCTCTTAAATAAATAAATAAAACCTTTAAAAAAAATAACGTTCACTATCTTACAGAAATATATTTTTCCCCAGACAAGTGTGAGCACAACAAGCTAGACTAAAATTAACTCTAGGTCATGCAGTGATAGAGTTTTATTTTTCGAATATATTTCTAATTTTATCTTTTTGAAAGTAATGATAGAGTTTCTTATTTAAAATAAGGTAGGAATTCTTGAATAGATGTAGAATATGACACAATCAAGAAATTTTAAACGCACAAAAATTCCAAAGTGGCCTGCAATGCCATTTGATTGAGCTATAGACTGGGAAGAAGCCCAAAACAGTATTCCATTGCAACTGGCCCTCTTTCTTGTACAATATGCATCTTTGGAAATTAGCCAGAGCTGGTTTCTGCCATGTATCTCAACACTTCTTTGGTAGAAGTTGTGAATACTTTTCCAGATTACGGACCTCTGCCTCGTTCTGGATTCTTCAGAGCCGGCTCGATTCCTGTATCTCTCTCTCTCGAATAATTTATAGAAAGAAGAAAATGTGTTCAAAAAGAGATGGAGAGATTTCCACCCAAGTACCCCTGCTAGAAAACACATTCCTTATGCCTGACAGCTAAATCTATGCTAATTTATACGTTCCTACAACGTAATATAGGGTCCTGGCTGAATAAGATGCTACACCCAGTTCTACATACTTGAGAACGTTCAGGTCGCTCAGAAGGGGTTGGACACTTGCCTTTAGGCTTTAGAGACACATAGGGGACAGCAGGAGGTTGTTGCCCTTGCTCTAGGGGACCCCAGCATATTGGCGATAGACTGAGTCAGGCAGAGCCCTTCCAGCTAGACCAAGAGGAAGAGAAGTTTCTTGGGAGCCTGAAGAAAGAGAAAGAAAAGTACATTTGGCTATCTTTCATCTGTTTGGAGGGTAATCACCAGGCTTTTCTCTCTTCCCTGCTACTGCCTACCTTTTGACCACTTCACTGTTCATTAGCACCTCCGACAGAGGGTGAACAGAAAAAGGGAGAAAAGATGAAACTCGAATTCATCCATTTGAGGTGCTAATTCCTGACTTTCACACCACGCTAAATTGCTTGGACAGGTTATTGGACAATTTAGAGTTGTTTTTCTCAACCCTTTGGTCTATCAGTGAAATTTGTATTGTACACTTTTTCAAAGCACTGAAGCATTTTTGTCCCTTTCCTTAGCAGCTCAGTGAAACATTTGAATACCATAATTCTGTAGGAGTGCCAAAGCTAACTGCAGTTTTTCTGTGTTAATGAAGGAAATGGGTAAGATTGGAAATTTAATTTTAAAAAAAAAAGAAAAAAATATTACATTTTTTGACCTCCTTCTCTCATTACAGCTTACATCAAAAGCCACTACCATAGTAAAAAAGATTAGTTTGAGTTTAATTTAACTTAAACATTCTCTGGTGGAGATGCTAATAAGCAACCAAATGACCTAAAGCTAGAGAACAGGAGGGAGACAGGGAAGAAGCAAAGTGCTTGTAAAACTCACACATTGGATCATTAACCCTTGAATAACTGAGAGTTGGTTTGAGATAATTCATGCTGTGGTTTGCCTAAAAAAGTCGTGAACTGACACAGCCAATTGCACTGAGCAAGTACTGATACACTTGCCGAGAGGCTATGTCGATCCTGGAATGTAATACTTCTCTGGGATAACAGGGGATGTAGACAACATGGGTAACTGGAACACACAAAGAATTCCAAAACCTGATACAAAGTGGTAGTTGCAACTGCTTTTCCGCCAAGCTGCGAACAGGCACCAATATTCATCTAGTTTTATTTCCTTTCTCACCCTTTTCTCGGCGCGAAAGGGATGGAAGTATAAATAAGCCACAAAATGGCCCAGAGGAGGACAACGGAAACAAAAGAGAAACAGGATTAAAAAAAAAAAAGTAAAAGGTAGTTCATATTATTGAATAGTGGCCCCTAAAAGGTTGACAGATGACTGAATTTGCATCAATTCGTGCTATCACTGTGTAATTTGCTTTGATGGAACAAAGAACCACTGTAAGCCTCATAGGAGTAATATTTCCCATCCCTTTAAGGTTTATAGGTTTGAACTTTCAAGACCCCTGCTCCCAAGGCTGTTTATTTTCTCCTGCATCCTTGGCCTGCCATTATGGTAAACTCCAGCCCCAAGGCCTAGACTAAGGCACACACATTCACGGGGTGACACTTTACCTAATCTCAAGATGAGCGGATCAAGGGAGTGAGCACCCTCTGATGGAAATAGCATCGAATTTGAAATTCACAGACCCCGTTTCATGTTCCAAGGCCACTACTTGTATGTGGGTTGTTGGGGAAAACACTTAAAAGTTTTAAGCCATAATTGACTTATTTGTAAAATCGGGCAAATAATATCCTATAGGATTGTTGTGAGGATAAAACGAGATGAAATATGTAAATGTCCTTTACAGGATAGAACTATTATGTAAATCTTAGTAGATATTGTAAAGAGGAGAGATCCTATGGCACATCAAATGAACAGCTCCCATGGGTCTCACACTCTAAATGCATATTTAAGGGGTGCCTGGGTGGCTCAGTCGTTAAGCGTCTGCCTTCAGCTCAGGTCATGATCCCGGGGTCCTGAGATCGAGCCCCACATCAGGCTCCCTGCTCCGCGGGAAGCCTGCTTCTCCCTCTCCCATTCCCCCTGCTTGTATTCCTGCTCTCGCTATCTCTCTCTCTCTGTTAAATAAATAAATGAAATCTTTTTAAAAAAGGCATATTTGGGAAATCTGATTAAAATGCCAATTCTATGGCCCATCTCCAGACACTGTGATACTGGAGAGCTGGAGGGGACCCAGACATCCTCATTTTAACTGTCCCCAGTGTTACCAATGCGGGTGCTCCATGAACCACTCTTGCAGAAACACTACCGTGAGCCACCAATTGACACATTCTGGCCAGAGTGACAAAAATAGGAGGTGAGCAAGTTCTAAAAGCTGGACTGAGCCCATGTCACAGCTCTGCAGCGGCATTTAGAGCTGCTTGCCTCAATCACCTTTTGAGACAATGCGCAGAACAACTCTTCAGGCCCCATGCTGGCTTTGGAGCTCTGTTATCTTTCTTTGTGTGATTTCTCCCCACTCCTTAGGGCGCCTTTTCTTTGTGCCAAGAACACAAGTTCTGGTTTCCTATGTCTCTCCAGGTGAGATCCGTCTTCAGCCATGGTTTCTGGCTCTCTTACATTTCCCAGCCTTCCTCACTCCCCCACATTTTCATGTGAATAGCTTGTAGATGCCATTGAAAGAATGCTGTTTAGGTCAAAGGAAGGATCTATTCCAGATAGCACAAATAGTGTCCAAGAGACAAATAAGATATTTGAACTACATGCAGGAGATAATTGGGAACTCTACAAAGTAAGTGTCTGCACATGGTGTCAACTATGATTCCTGCCCTCTTTGCGACCCAGGTATTGCTTCCTTGGGAAGAGTCATGGCTCAGCCACAAGAATACACAGGGAGTGGGGAAGGGGAAGTGGGCTTACCACATTTGACACACTTGCAAGCCCTACTCTAACCATTGTTGCATGCAGTTGTTAGTGGCTGTGACTATAAAGTGAATTACCCTTCAGTTAAGCCAACGTGAAGTTACCAGTTATAGAGATGAACTTGAATCTGCATCCGGCTCCATTTTACCGCAGTTGGTCTATATTCCTGCTTTTCTAAAAAAATGGAGTTCGATCTGGCTCTGGGTTATCTTCTTAGGGCTTGCTATGTGCAGCATTCAATGTGTGCAAACACTTGTGTTCTCCATGGAGAGCTCCTTTAAGGCTAAATATACAGACACTGCTCTCTGGACCCACTATTGAAGCTAATTTTTTTTTAATCTACTTTTGTTTATTGAGTTTTCTTCCCCCCACTACCTTTCTTTTAAATTTAAAAATGTTATAAAAATAGTAGTCTTAATTTTCTTTTTCAAAGTATAATCCACGAAATCTAGTCCACAAATTTTAATAGGAATTCCTCGAAAATTAGGTTTGTCAGATTCAACTTACTTTTTAAGGTAATTGTTGGAAATACATCTTTTCGCCTATTTCATCTCCACTGAAGACCTCACAAGGCATTTGTTGCTTTATCAAAACAATTTAAATTATTCATCCATAAATTAAAACACTAGGTATGACCTGAGAGTGCTTTGGAGAACCACCCCCCTCAAAAGATCCTAACATGATGATTTGAAAAGAAATATTTCAAAACTGGGGCACTTAGGTGGCTCAGTTGGTTGAACGTCTGCCTTCAGCTCAAGTCATGATCCCAGGGTCCTGGGATTGAGCCACATATCCGGCTCCCTGCTCGGGGGGTGGGGGTGGGGGGGAGCCTGCTTCTCCCTCTCCCTCTGCTCCTCCCCCCACCACTCATGCTCTCTCTCAAATAAATAAATAAATAAATAAAATATTTTAAAAATATTTCAAAACTGAAATCAGTGAAAGAACACAAGGAAAACATATGAAGATTAAAAAAAAATAAGTATTATCTACTGACCTCTTTGTAAATGTCATAGAATAGAATCAAGGTATTTTCAAATACAGAACCTAACTGTCTTCACTCCTGAAAAGGCCAGGGTAAGGTTTGGAGGACGTGATACCTAATTCAAAAATTTCGTTAATAGCTAATATATTCTGTACTCTGTCACCCAAGAATGGCAGAGCCCCAAAGTATAATACATGTTCTCACCACCTATCAGTGGTGCCTCGCTTGTCAGGCTAATGACAGCACCAAAAACCTGAGAGTTTCCATTGAAGGAACCGATACACTCAGATTTCATTGGCCAGTGATCAGACTGGTGCTTGTCTCACTGGTTTCTTTTTGAAAAGGCAATCCTAAGCCACATCTACATCTCTAGCTTGTCTTCAGAGCTGAGATCATTGTGGCCAAAATTCTGTCTGCAAAAGTATGACTCAGGTGAATTGAAGTTCAGAGCTTCTTGAATTGAATGGGCTGAGATTGTGCAAATTTAATTTTAGATAATATACCACATTTAGACATTTGCTTCCAGGCTTCTCTCACCCAGACGGAGAACTGCTCAATCAGAGGTAAAACGACAGGGGTGTGGAGGGGAACAGCCCTGCACCGGGAAGGCAGACACCTCGAAAGCAGCCCCTGTTCTGCCATAATTAACTCTGTGACCTTGGGCAATCCATGTGGCCTCTCTGGGCCGCGTGTGAAAAATAAGAGTGTTACATTCGCTGATCTCAAGGCCTCCCCAGCTCTTCTTGGTCTCTCGGTCTCTCAGAAGGCACAGCACCAAAGGACTCCAGAACATGGTTTGTAGATGCGCATGCGCAATATCAGGTGAGCAGCACTTGATTGACAGGGCCAGAGGCCTCTCAAGGAGTTGGCTTTTCTGCCTTTGGGGAGGGGAGAGGGGATTGGTTAGTTGGTTGGGGATAAATAGCAATGTATCCTACTGAATTTACAGAAGAGTTGGGAAATTCACCAACACCCAGGGCAGACTGGGAGGTGGGGAACCAGGTGGGGAGTAGGAGCTCACATTTACTAACAGCCCACTGGGAGCCAGTCGTGGCCTGGGAGATGAGTAGGCTCGTTACTGTGCGCAAAATCAAGCCAGAATTCTAACTGGAAGTCCTCGGACTGCAAGGCCTCTGCCCTGGCCACAGTTATTGGCATCACAAAGCAGCCCCACACAGCTTCTGAGAGAAAGCCCAAGGAGCCAGAGGGTCTCTCCGGGCAGAGGAGAGGCAATGAACACATGTGTATCTTCTGCACTGGGGTGCCCCAGCTGCTGTAAGGAGTGCCCTTGTTGGGCTCACGTCCACTTTCTGAAGTAACAGTCATTACTAGAAAACATTTCTTATCCTCAAATTGCAACTTAAATTCTCCTCCAGCGCAGAGCTTATTCCAGAAATTCACCCAATTACAAGACTGTGAATGACACAACAGCAGTTACCTGTACTCTAACAAGAAGCATTGGGTAACTTGCTTAAATATTCATATACTTGAAGTTGTATTAGTAAGTTTTATAGTGTTCAAGTACAATATATATATATATATACTTTCCCTTGACCTAGAAATTCATTTATTATAAAACCATATCTCTCCGTAATTAAAAATGAAGAAGATATTCATCTTATATTTACATGTTTCCGTGTTTATAATTTATAACCCACATCTTTCTAAAAAAAGGATTAAGGCCAGCTGGAAAGCTACTGAGTCCACAGGTGGGAGTAAAATAATTATAAGTGTGAGGAGAGGAGGGAGGGGTGGGAGCAGGGGACTGAACAAAGCATTAGAGACATAAGCACTTCATCAATAAGAGGTGACAGTGGCTGAGCCAGGGATGAGTTTCATGTGGGGTCAACACGAGAGAGTCCTTCTACTCTAGGGAAAGCAATCACAAATGGTGAGTGAGAAAAAGGAAAAACGAGAACTTACTGCAGACACAGGAAAAAAAATAAGTCTACAATGTATTCGACGGAAGAGTTTGATGAAAATCCAAGTCAATTTAATCCAACAAATTCGAACTCCTCATTGGGCACTCTTTTGAAAAGATAAAAAAAGCTGAATAAGAAGAGATTTCAGTCCTCAAGAAGTTTACACACTAGTTATGGGCATGAGAGGAAGATGGCAAATAAGAACCGACCTTTATACATTCATGAAACAAATGATGGAAAAGGATATTTAAGACTAAAATGCACTTGCGAATTAACTCTTCAATATTTTTGTTCAATAAATTATATAAGCCACAATAGGTGTTTAGGACCAGATAGTAAATGTTTTTGTGTTGGAGGTATTATCCACTGCAATTAGGCAAGAGAAAGCAATAAGGAGCATAAGAATTGAGAAAGAAATTAAAGGCCAAAAAAAAAAAAAAAAGAATTGAGAAAGAAAGAGGTAAAATTATGTTTAGTTGCAGGTAATAGTAAGATTATGTATCATAATAAAAATGGAAAAGAATCACTGAAACACTACCACAAACAATACGAGGACTTAGGTTATAAAATTATAACTTTAGCAGGTCAGAAATTTAACATAAAAAACCAGTAGCCTATCTAGAGACAGATACTTAGATATATACACAAACAAAAAGCATAATGAAAGAGAATAACACATTTACAATGGCAAAAATGAACATAAAATACCTAGGTGTAAAATTAGCAAGAAATATCCAAAACCTGTATCATAAAATTATATTACACTTCTAAAAGAGACAAAAAAATGTGAACAAGTGAAAAGACATACCGTGTACTTGAATAAGAAGACTCAACATTATAAAATTATCAGTTCTCCCTAATAAATAAATTTAAATTTTTAACAAGAAGAACACCATCATTTTTCTGAGTATAGATGAAGTCCACTTGAAAGAACAAACAAGCAAGAATAACCAGGAATACCATGAAAAAAAAAAGAGTGTGAAGAGGGAGCTAGGCATATCAGATATTAAAATGTTCAGGAAGACCTCCGTAATTGAACCATTTTGGTATTGGCAATGGCAATGGGATAGGATGGAAAAATCTGGAAACAAATCCACTCACATGTGAAACTTATAGCAAATAAATATGGTAAGTACATATAATTTAGTATAATAAGGGTAGCATTTCAAATCATATGGGGAAAGGTGGACTATTTAAGAAGCAATAATGGGATAACTGGATAGCCATATGGATAAAGATGAAATTAGATCCATTCCTCACAACATATGCCAGGATGCATTCCAAATGAATAGAGATTTAAATGCCAAGTAAACAAATCACAGAGCACACACACACACAAAAAAAACCCCACAAGTGAACTCCTTTGTAACCTGGGAGTGAAGAAAGCCTTCCTGAGATTCATAATCTAGAACCAATAAGGAAATAAATGGTGTATTTGGTTATATAAAATAAAATATTTGCACATGAATACATATACACACAACATATTGGGGGAAAGGCAAATGACATTAAGAAAAATATTTTGTACTTATTTACAGATAAAATACTATTTCTATCATTATCTCTAACCTACAAAGAACTTCTAAAAACAGCCAAAAAAGCAGCCACCATAAAATGGGCTAGAGATATGAACAAACAGTACACCGAAAAAGAAAGACAAGTGGCTGGCTCTTAAATGTGGGAAAATGTACTCAATTTTACTAATGATAAAATAAATGCACAGTAAAACTACATTGAGACACTATTTCTCTCCTCTTGGATTGGCAAAAGTCCAGCAGTTAGACAACCAACTCAGTTGGCAACACTTTGGGGAAACAAGCATGCTCACATATTGCTAAAAGGAATGAAAAATGGTACAACTCCTGTGGGGGGGGCGGGATTTGGAAATATCTAGCAAGATTACATATGCTTTTACCCTTTGACCTAGCAATCTTACTTCCAGGAATCTATCTTAAAGGTATGTTGGCAAAAACATGAAGATATAGTCACAAAGCTAGTAACTGCAGTGTTGTTAGTAAGAACAAAACCTGGAAGCAACTCAAATGCAGTTATAGGGAGCTACTTGAATGAACTATGGAACATCTACTCAATGATGGTTTTACGCAGGCATAAAAAGGAATAGAAGTATATTCAAATCCAACCATGGAGTTACCTCCATCATGTAATGTTAAGTGGAAAAACACAGGATAAAGAGAAGTAGGTAGAGTTTACCATCTTTTCTCTAAGAAAGGCAGATGGGAATGCATGTCTGTCTGTCTACCTATATATCCTCTTTAAACACTATACACCTAAATCATAAAATAATTTATCTATGGAGAGGGAGTGAATGGCATGGAAAAAGCCCAGAGATGGTAGTAGGGTTCATTGAATGTAAATATTTTATTTAACAAAGTAAAATTTGAAAGTAAAAACAATCCTAAATGTACATCCAATTGGTGGCAGAAACATATATAGAAGTAACCAGGTGGTGTTAAAGTATATTTAATTGTATATCTTTGCCAGGATACACCCTAAGAACAGAAGAACTGCCTCCCCCACCAAAACAGAGAAAAAGTATTGGTGGGAATGCTGGTTTTGCTAATCTGAGACTGATGGGATTAAGCAACTGACAATTGTGATTTTCACGTGAAGCAAAAATCATACAGTTATAGTATTAATTTGTATTGATGTAATTTATATACAAATGTCTGTATCCAAATGGATTTGAGTGTGTACATATATGTGTATGTATTATGTGTGTGTGTGTGTTGATAACTATTGAAAATGGGGGAGAAGTCCATGAGAGGTTCATTATATTATTTTCTCTGCTTGTGTTATTTTGAATTTTCTATTATAAAACATGTGTATATTTACATATATATATTGCATAATAGAAAATGTAATAGAAAAAAATACATATCCTAATATCCTAGCTTTGTCCACTGAAAGAACGGAAACTAAAAATGAACCCAGAGCAAAGAGCACCCCTGGTGCCTCACATCACAGTCTCTAAAAACCTTTCAATCACAAAAGGAACCAGGACTTTAGGGAGAAATGGCTGATCCCAAGTTTGGGCAGGAGATGTACAATATGATGTTGGAACTATAGAAGACAGCTATGAAAGATGATAGGCATGTATTGAGAACACTAAGAAGCCAATTTGAAGAGGTAATCACGGGCCAAAGATGGGACAATTTGATCAGCAGTAAGGGTAATAAGAAAATTGATCGAATCATATCAAATATGTTTAAATCCATGATTCCATAATGATAGTTAGGAAAAAGCTCATTGATTACCTTTGTAGGGAAGGAGCTCCTTATTTTGAAAACTGGGAAATAAAGGGAAAGAACCAAGCATGAATCCTGTCTGTTCTGCATCAGCCTAACCTGGTAGTTGATCACAGGAAATTCCTCTTTATGGAAGTCTTCTGTCAACTACATGAAGAAGGAATGACATAGTAGAATAGCACCATTTTGCAGCCCCTATTGAAATGAATGCATCAGATCCTAAAGGCGCTAGGTGGATGTCATTGGTGGCTGTGGACATCACCAAGAAAGACAACCAGATATTATGCCCCACTTAATGGAGGTATACAACACCGCTCATTGCCACACATGTCAAATTTGGATCTGACCAAGCCTCAGGTATAACTACCAACTTAGAAGAACCACACATTAAATTTACACTAGCAAAACCTAGACTGTGGGAACTCTTTAGGCAAAACCCAATTTCTTCAAAAACAAAAACCATTAAGAAGAAAAAGGGAAAGATGCAACAAGAACCTATAGACTTAAAAGAGACAAACAATTGTTAACAGGTGGGACTTATTTGGACCCCAATTCAAAGAAGCAAAATTTAAGAAAAAATTTTTACAACATAGTTGGGGAAATGTGAGCATTGACTAAAAATTTGATAATATTAATGGCTAATTGTTAATTTTTAGTTTTGTGTGTGTGTTTAAAAATGAGTCCGTTTTTCAGAGATATATACTGCAATATATTTAGGTGAAATGAGATGATATTTGAGATTTGCTTCAAAATAATCTGGGAGGGCAAGAGTAGTGATGGTTTAGAGATAAAGCAGGACTGAGCATGTGTTCATAAATGTGGAAATTTGGGGAGAACTGAGTACATGAAGATTCATTTCATTCTTCTCCCCACTTGTGTATTTTGATGTTTTCTATAATAAAATATACTTTTAAAGATTTATTTATTGGGGTGCCTGGGTGGCTCAGTCGGTTAAGCGTCTGCCTTTGGCTCAGATCATGATCCCAGAGTCCTGGGATTGAGCCCCACATCGGGCTCTTTGCTCAACAGGGAGTCTGCTTCTCCCTTTCCCTCTGCCCCCACCCCCATTCGTGCTCTCTCTCTCATTCTCTCACTCGTGCTTTCTATCGAGTTCAAGAGCATAAGTCGGGGGACGGGCAGAGGGAAATAATCTCAAGCAGACTCCCCACTGAGCATGGAGGGGGCTCGGTCCCACCACCCGTGAGATCATGACCTGAGCCGAAATCGAGAGTCATATGCTCAACCGACTGAGTCACCCAAGTGCCCCTATACTACAAAAGGTTTTTCCCCCCTGAGTCAAGATAAAGCTATTTCATTTTGGATTTTTTAAAATGAGGTCTATAAAGATTTTTATTTCTTCTGATAAGATTGTCACTCTAATATAAAGATATCTGTATATATATATATATATGAGTATATATACTTACACATATAAAATATATATCATATATATAGTGTATGTATATATACGTGCGTGTGCGTCTGCCTTTGCCTTATGATAATTCCTTCTGTGCTGAGGTCTCAGGACCTCACACCACTGTCCTCTCCAGCCCCCGGAGTCTGTGGTCAGCATTGAAAAAGCTATGAAATAAACAGGAAGGGCTTCAATACATGGCCTGCCCTCGGGCTCAGCCTCTGTTCACAACGATTTCAACAGTTTCCAGTGTGGTAACTGGTTGAAATCGACTGTACTATCCATCCATTTGTAAAGTATAAAATAAATTAGGATTGGTAGTTTGGCAGAACTGACTGGTCTGTTCATTAATACTGTACAAAATGATACATCCAGAGTCACCCAGGCACTCAGAAATGTTACCAGATTACTGAGACATAATTCTCTGATGCAATTTCTTTTTAGAGCAAACACTGTTTTTGTCAGTAATTCAAATTACTAGTTTCCCAAAAAAAAAAAAAAAAAAGTGCTGCCTGCCAAGTTGTTGCATTTATGGAGAGCTGCAGACAAGGGACTCCATTTTAGTAGACTCCTACACTTAACATTGTATCTACTCCCAGAGCCAAGCAAGGTCTCTGGTTCATCACAGCACTTCATGTAAACTTCACTACGAAAACAGCTTCTCTCTTATGGAAAAAAAAGGGGGGGTGGTGGTAACAGGGAAAGCTTTCTCTCTCACTTTTCACCATCGATGTCACCTTCGAAATAGTTGGACCTCACAGGAACCCCACCAAAGTGAAAAGTGTTTTATGCTAATGCTTTTATCAGCATTAGCTACATTATTGACTGTGATTCAGAGGCACACGAAATTAGAAACTTGTGAAGGAAGAAATGTATTAAATAACTAAAAATAGGACCTGTTCTTTTAGGGTCCATACTGCAAAGAATGGGGAGGGTTCTTTGTTCTTCAAAGGTATCAGTAAATGCAGCACAGATTATAGGATGAAATAAATAATTCCCCATTTTAACTCAGAACCTCTTCTAAGGGCAAACACAGAGTTTCAGAAATTCAGAATGCGCTCATTCCCCAGGACATGTATGGCGCCTTCGTGCTTTCCCGCCGAGCCTACCTGTGGCCCACGAGGCCCCGAGTCCTGTGTCCGGTGGGGTGAGGCGGCAGAGACGTCCTCGGGGATGCCCGGAATCCGGTGGGTCTTCTCTGCCTTCTCTGCCCACGTTCTTAAAGAACCATCAACAGCGATTCAGGAAGTCTCTATTCAGAAACGCAAACAAAACCTAAATTGCATATGGGTGTCAAGTCTGCAAATACATCCAGGCACCACAGCAACTGTGAAGGCTGAACTTGATGCCGAAAGGAGCCCTGCAACCTTTAATATTTTTTAAAAAAAGTTAATCAAGGGCTCAGGCAATGCCTCGCCTGCAAATCATCTAATCACGGGCCGCCACAGCAGCAGGCAGAACTCTCCCCAAATGCCTCCGATTGAGATGAGAGGGACCACCGGGAAGGGGGAGCATTTCTGCCTTCATGCGCGTTCAGTTTTTGGCCTTGGTTTTGGGCCCTCCTACGAGCATATCAATTAGTAGCTCCAATTGTGAGGGTGGGGTTTTTTTTTTGTTTTTTTTTTTTGTAATTCAAACACCTGTCCACTAGAAACTGGATGGAGGCCACCGAACAGTTGTCAGATGGTAACTGTAATGTTTATAGATCCCATCCATAGACCTGCCTCCATGTTGCGGAAAGTGCCAAAAAGTTATATAGCCAGACATCTGGCAACTGGAAGAGTGCCTATCTCTTCAGCACTCCGCCCAGTCCCCAAAATTCTGTTTGCACGTGCTATGCTGGCCCTGGGAACGCAAGAGTTATTTTAAAATTGTTATCTCCCTCATTTCTGTCCACAGAGTTGGAGCAGCAACTTCTGGTGACTTACTCTCTGCCAGGGCTACAGTCAAACCGAGAGAGAAAAGAGAGCTTCCAGACCTTCGGCTTCCCCGTAGCTGTTTCGGCTACGCTCTCCCGATTCCTCAGTCGGGCCAAAGTCAATCAAATGGGCTCTCTAGCTCTCCCTGGTGCCGAGATCATTTTCAGAAAGCAATCTGAGTGTTCGGAGAAGGATTCAGATTCATTTAAACTTTTGGGGACCAACTAGGGCTTTGTAGGAAATGTACTTCTATAAAGAGTCCTGACCGGCCCGCAGAAGTTAATGCACTTTGCCACCTTCCACCTTTTTACCAGGGAGGGATCGAGACAAAGAAAGAATAGAGTAGGCACTTCCTGTCCATGTGCTTTCAATGATCATTGATAGCCTGGAATACGGTGGACGGATGGTGGGGCCGTAAGAGTGGAACATATGTTAATTACTGATGGAATTCTATAGCTTCCCACGAAAGGCTCCTCTATTTTTTTTTATTCATTTAGCAAGCATTTCTAGGCTACATTAGTACACGTGTTCCTGAAAATTCTGTACCGAGTTACACGTGGAAATATTAGACAATAGATGTCTTTATAAAGGGAATTCTGACTTCCGAGAGTTTAGGAAGAAAACCCTAATTCAACGTCACCTTTGCTCTGTTTCTGGGGCTTTGCACACAGTCTTTAATTTCATCATGTTCCTTCGAAACCCAGAACCGATGGAAGCAGTTCCTCCTCTGACCGGGGAGTCGGCTCTCTCTGCAAGCCTGATTAGTCCTTTCGCATTTCTCTCCAGTTCATGATCTCTACTCTACCGCACTTCGTCTCTTCGGGAAGCGTTTATGGTAGTCACAGGCCACTGACCAGCCCGGCTAGGGGCAGTAAGGGTTAACAGTATTTTTATTACAGATAAGGACAGAAAGGATCTGGAGAGAATCCCCCCGTAACATGCAAGGGGAGAGGCTTGATGTTTTGACTATTTGTCATTAAAGCTCATTAAAACGACTCCATGGCTATGTCTAATTCTCGTGAATAATTAATGCTAAAACGTTAAGGGCTTCGGAATCTTAATGGTGACGGTGACAGAAGGCATGGGGACCGGACTCTACGGCTGTCCAGTCACTCCTGTTCTTGGCTCTCTTTAGCTTCTTGCCCTCAACAGTGGGGCTTAACCTCACTCTCCCACATGGCAGTCGGTGACACTCTCTCAGACATGACTTCAAGTGCTGCGAAAACATCCATGCGAGGGGGAAGAAGTAGGTGGCATGGGCTCATTTTACAAACACCGTCCTCCAGCTTCCACGATGACTCAATAATGTAAGTAGAACTTAAACTCGAGCCTTCGGGTATCAACCAGAAGATACCTCAGTGAGTCAGGATTTATAAATTGAACCTAAATTGACATAACGTCTGAGTCAACTATATAAGAATGGGCGTCTCCGTTTTTCTACCACCAAGTCAGTTCTTTATCTCCAAAATCAGTGATTACTAGAGCTGCGGAAGCATTTTCTGAACGCTTCTAGCTCAAGGAGGCATTGGCACGCTTAGCTCAGCGTCCACACTTCCTTAGTTGGCGGCAGTGACATCTCATTCCACTCCTAGGGGGTTGCAAAGATTAGCTCACACTACAACTCCTATGCTCATGGGGAATATATCTGTGTTGATGAGGTTGAGTCCTCTCTCCCTCCTCTCCCCCTGCCATCCCCGCCCTTCCACAATGCCCTGAGCTGGAAAAACGGTGGGCTTGTGCTTTACTTTTCCTATGTTACGTTTTCTTACTACTGTGGAGCCACGGAGTAGGCCCACCTGACAGCAAAAGATAAGGGAATTTAGAAAATCTGCTCTCAAGACAACAGCCTGATTTGTGAGGCTTTAGTCTGACTTACTTTGAATTTCAAAAGCTGACTACTGCCTAGATTTTTTACCTTTACATTCCTCCAGTAAATGTTATAATCTACTCTCCCCCCCCACCCCCAAGATGGTTGTCTGATTGAGAAAAATCCTGCGTTCAGAAAGGTAAAGAGGAAAGCAACAGTATTTAAAAACCAATGAACCCTCTTACACACGTATTGATATAAGACAACTCGCATGCCCTTCCATTAAAAAATGCACAATGTAGCATTGGGATTTGGTGCGGAGATGCATTGGAAAATGATCATTAATTTCTCTTCTTTTTCAGGGAGACTTTTGATGACCTATATCTGGCATTCTATATAAGAAGTAGAGAAGTCAGGGTGCCTGGGTGGCTCAGTTGGTTAAGCGACTGCCTTCGGCTCAGGTCATGATCCTGGAGTCCCGGGATCGAGTCCCGCATCGGGCTCCCTGCTCAGCGGAGAGTCTGCTTCTCCCTCTGACCTTCCTCCTCATGCTCTCTGTCTCTCATTCTCTCTCTCTCAAATAAATAAATAAAATCTTTAAAAAAAAAAAAAGAAGTAGAGAAGTCAGAGGATATCATAGAGAAGCAAGACAGGAAAACAAGAGGCATTTTACAATTTTGTAGACATAGAAAAACTAACATCTTTTTCAGCAACCAGTGCATACACATGTACACACACACACACACACGCACACACACAGGTCCCAGGAAACAGTAAAGCCTAATTATGATACCCATCCCTATTTTAAACTAAGTGCCATTGAGCAAGAAATAATTCTTTTTTTTTTTTTTTTAGGGTTTTATTTATTTATTTGAGAGAGAGAAAGCACGCGAGCCAGGGGAGGAGCAGAGGGAGAGAGATAAGCAGATGCCTTCCTGAGCGTGTAGCCTGATACAGGGCTCGATCCCCATGACCCAGAGATCATGACCTGAGTCAAGAGTCGGACACTAACTGACTGAGCCACCCAGGTGCCCTGAGCAAGAAATTATTCTAAAGAGACAATAAGACAAATGAGAAAAAAAAAAAAAAGAGTTTCAAGATTTAGGAAGATTTTTCAGACGTCATTTTTTTGATAGCCTCTGTAACTTTTCTACTTAAAATTCTTGCTATGTTTTATCGCAATATTGTATAAAAAAGTTTTAACCCCAAACTTTACACATATCATATATACATATTGATATATCATATCATATATATCATATACACACATATTATATTATGTATTATATATGATATAAACATATTTCATATATGTGTGTAATTTATATATATATAAACTGGATGAAATTTCTTACTCAACAGGACTTTAATCTCCCAGCAGGCAGATTTTCAGAAAGCCACTTCTGAACCAGACTTGTGCTCCTTGAGTTAAAAAGTGAACTTAAACTTCACATTTAAGTTAATTAAGCAAAACCTGGTCACGTGATCTCTGTTAGGCTAGGAAAACCTGGAGACACTTCCTCAAACAGCAGAGAAACTATCCTTCATTTCAAAATAAAAATTACCTCGTTACTGCTTCTCTCCAGTGAATACCAAGTGACGGTGGTGTCTGCCCATCGGTTTCTGTGCAGAGACAGACAGGAACGGGAAGAGACAGTGGGAATCCCTTCATTTAGACTCGTGGGTCTCTCTAGATAAATATATAATACGGGGGGTGGGAGGCTTCTGCCAAGCAAGTCTACAAGGGGTTTAATATCCAGCAACACTAAAACCCCCAAGTGGTGGGATCCTTCACATGTTTTACCAAGTCATTAGGTCCAAAGACCCTCTCTGGCTCAGCTGTAACCCTTCTGAAAGATGTGTGCAGAGTCACAGGCATGAGCTTCGCTTGAAGGGAGAGTGCATGCCTTCCACCAGATCCTTGAAGAGTATGAAACTACCTCTGAAAGATTGAGAACACTTCTTTAGGATAGAGACTGGGGTATATTAGAAAGGTATTAGAGCTCACTGACAATTGTTGACTCTTCACTGTGTCTCAGCGCCCCCACTTTGGGGGCTGTCCATATCCCCGGGATCAGCAAGACTACCCATTGAGATATGGGCAGAAAACATTGAACTACTGTTTTTATCATGACAAAGAGAAAACCTAGCATGACTGGTATTTAATATATGGGTTTACACCAGCACCCTCTCTCAATCCATGTGTTAGGTTAAGGGGTCCTGAGAGGGGGGGGTTCCACAACATGCAGAGGTTCCTGTCAGTGGCCCCATCATTTTCTAGCTTATTGGGACATAATTTCCATGAACCAAGTGGATTTACAGGCTGCATTTTTTAAAGAGTAGACTTTTTTTTTTTTAAAGGTTTTATTTATTTATGTGTCAGAGAGAGAGAGCACAAGCAGGGGGAGTGGCAGGCAGAGGAAGAAGCAGGCTCCCCGCTGAGCAGGGAGGATGTGGGGTTCGATCCCAGGACCCTGGGATCACGACCTGAGCCGAAGGCAGACGCTTAACCGACTGAGCCACCCAGGCGCCCCAAGAGTAGATGCTTTATACTTTGTCACGACATAGATGTGACTGAAACGTTTGGGATCACACAGAGGTTCTCATATTATCTCCTGGAAATGTGCCATAAGAGTTACTAAGCTTAACAATGAATTACACATTTTTAAACAAAGATGTATGTCTCATATTTGCTAGTTGTTTTTTTTTCTGTGATAAAATATGATTGTCTGTCAATAAGAGGCTATCCAGATTTTTAAAAAATTTTTTTTGTTTTCAAATCAGCACACTTTGTCTGCACCTTGCAGATAAATGTGACCAAACAATGAGAGAGAAAATAGGTGTTTTGCAAAAGAAATCTCTGGTATGGAAAGAGTGTTTTTAAAAAGGATGTTAGAAGTGTTTTCATCATTATAATTTTTTTTTTGCTAAAAATATTATCTGTTACCTACCAAAATTTTTCAGTCTAGAAACAAGCCCAGAAACAAAATATTCTTATCCATTTCTATATCTTTCACATGAAGAGATTCACAGTATTTTGAACCTGTTCAGTAAAACACAATGATCTCTGATTATTTTCAAAAATAACTGACTGAAACCAGAGAAGAGAGACATTTCCTAACTGAATTTCAACAAGCTTTCCCATAATTGATGTATAGTTTGCAAATTTTAATAAGTGGTAGCCAGAAATTTATGTCTTTCATTTGGATATCTATATCTTAGTGAAATATATATAAAACTATGATGGTCACTAAAACAAAGTAGAAACAGACCTGCAAATTGATTACAACACTGTGTGAAAGCAAGATTTTTAGAAAAATGAAACATTTTCATTACATTGCTCTCATAAAAATATTAGTTCAATATAATAATATAAAAAGTTATTTTAGTAATAATTTTCTGAGTGCAAAAGCATGTTCTGTATTACTAATGAAACAGAATGAAAGTATTTTTAAATATTATTTATTTCAATCGTTTAAAATTTCCATTTTTTTGTGTATGCTCTATAATGTGTATAATAGGTTAGTGGCATGCAATTTAATTTACAAATGTAGAAATATTTTATGCTTATATTAGGATAGGCAGGCTCGAATATTTTTACTGATGAGGAACAATACCAAAGAGATTGGGACTGATGCTGGAAGCCCTTGACCTATATTTTCCTAATTAATCCTCGTAACAATTTTGTGAGGGAGGTATTATTATTATTCCAACTTTACAAATCAGAAAAGGGGACCGAAGACCTTCAGTAGCTCAGCAGCTTGCCCAGAATCACAGAGAGTGTGGATGCTTGATTGAAAATTTGTAAGACCTAGCATGTGATGTCAGAACCCATGTTCTAACTACTCTACTCAGAGCAATGTCTTAGTAGGTGACACGCTGAAGACCCCAGAAGGTCTCCAAGTTAAGTCTAGTGGCAGTTGACAATTGTCATGTTCCTTAGGTGTCCAGTTTTGCTTAGGGGCCCGTTTCTTCACATCTGACTCTAATTGTGTATCAATGTCGATTTCAGGTTAAGGTTGAAGCTACGGGTTGGAAGGTAGGCTAATTATTTTTGCTCTTACCCTCTCCTGTGGGAAAAACCTATAGTCTGGAACTCAAGGCACTAACCAAAGTACCCCACATCGGCCACTGGCGGTGTGTCATAATTGCAAGCAAAGAACTTCAGAGAAAATCATTCCTTCATTACTGCCCCTATAAACTCAAGCCCCCCACCCCACCCCAAACGATAACAATATGACACCTACACATTTTAGAGTCAACTACAGAACTGATTGGGGAGGGGAGCGTCGGATTGGATCTTTGCTCTGTCAAAAGCATTTCCACAACTTTTTATCCAGTCCATTTACGTATAATGTATAGGAACTTCTGAAATGTGGGTTACTCTGTGATGGGCAGGGATGACTGCAACGGGGCCATTATTGTCCATCATGTCAATGAATGCTCTTTAACAAGGAGATTACTGACAACACGGAGCGTAATGACAATGAGGAAAATGTTAAAATGTTACTGTCTATCATGTCAGCTCACTGTCCACCGCCCAGCTAAGGTCGGCTTGTTACAGAACCCTCACAGGCCAGCAAGCTGAGGCCACATATCTCAATGAAATAACCCCGTCATTTTTATTTTATTCTTATTTTCAAAATATACCCAAAGGCCGCAAGCGCTCCAATGTGTCAAGGTTTCAGGCAGCAGTGAATTTCCGTGACAGTTATAAGCCTCTAAAACAGGGTCTTATAATGGAAAAACTGACAGACACTCAACCATAACAGCACTAACAGGAGTCACTATGATAAACGCTAGCTGAATAAACCACGATTTGGCCCAATTATGAGGGGCTTCTACAAGCTCCAATAAAGCCTGATGTTCATTCCAACCTAATAATCTGTGCACTTCAGACTGAAGGTATTGGCAGTTTCTAAATGGGTTCCTTCCACCCTGAATGTAGGCTGCGTGGTGCATCCAGGTGCCTGGTTTTGACAGCCAGGTCCCTATGCCTGGGAGACTAAATCAGCGAGTAGGCAGTAAGACTTGCCAGAGAAGGAGGAAAGAGTAAGTGGTGGATCGTGGGTGAAAAGTGAGTGCTTCACCAGCATGGCCAGTGGACAGTCATGGTCGGCAGGTATAAAAAGGCAGCCAAATGGTGGCTGATAGAGAGGAATGGAAGCCAGAGTATGCAATCAACGACTATACATTCATACAGCCTGGGGTCAGGCATGGTGCCAGGCTCCAGGGGAACAACATAATTATTTCCTTTAAGGAACGGCTAGTTCAGTGAGAGATAAAAATGTCAAGAAATAAATACAAATTGTGTGTGTGTTGCTTTCCACTGGGCCAAGATCGGATGGGAGTGCAGAGTACCTTGACTTCCCCATGCCACTTATCACCATATCATCCATCTAGCCATCCACACATCCACTCGCCCATCTATCTGTGCATTCATTTGACACTGACCAATGGTCTTACGTGTGGAGCCCTGTTTCCTTCCAGGAGTCAACACTTTCTCCTTCAAATCAGTGTCTCTTCTCCCTACTTTCCTATTCCTGTTTGAAGTATTGGTATTCTTCCATTCACCCTTCATCTCTACCACCCCTGTCCAGACTCTCAGGTGATAGTGCCTTGTGCATATATGTGCTCAGTGTTTGGCTTGGGATTGAATTAGCTCACACACTAACCATTAGTGATCAGGTCTTCCATGCTTCCTGTCACTCTTTATCACATCATCCCACTTCATTTGTCTATGTTCTCCCTTTGATAGTTTAATAATTAGTTCCTTGTGTTTAGAAACCTTGTCTTGTCCACTGCTGACAAATGAACTCCATGCCTAGATGGATTGTATGCTTTTTTACTCATGCCAGTAAATACTGAATGAATGAATGAATGAATGAATGAATGTTTCCTCCAAATTCAGCCCAGCCTCATCTCCTACATGAAACTTTCCATGACCTCCCCTTCACAGCTCTGAATATTTTATGCACATTTCCTATGTGTTCCAAGAACACATATAACATAACTCTATCAAAATGCTCACAAAAGCACATTCTAAACATGATTTATTTGTCAATCTGCCACACTTGTCCTAAGAACCTGAGGGTGGGGTTGTCCTCTCCCGTTTGACTTTATCCCTTGTGCCTCTCACAGACCGAAGTACATGTTTGTTGAATGACTTGTTAAATAAGTAAATAAACAAAAGGGTTAAAGGAATAACCACGAGCTGCCAATATATGTACTAACTTTGGCTACCAGGATAGTCAAAGAGTAAATAACTGTATTCACTTAAGATAAAAGAATTTTTGATCAATTTGGCTGTCACAACTATGAAACCACTTTGAATATAGACTTGATATTTTCAATAGAAGAAACACAGATACCTGGATTGACACCTGTTTTGATTCAGGCCAGAAATAAGCCTGAGACCCAGAGTGTAATAAATTCTCTGCATCACTGTATACAAAAGGCCTTTCAACCAAGATTGCAAATGAGCCATTCATAGACCCTTAGGCTCGGGGGTGCCCTTGGGAAAGTACTGGCGCAGGAAGGAGGGATCTGTGGGAGTATGTGGTGCCTTGAGAACAGTGGAGTTGACTAAAATGACACAGACTTGAGTGGATGTTCACAGTTTACTAGATTGGTATTTCTGGGTTTTGTGTCCTACATGGCTCATGGAATTGGCCATTGATTTGGTTAGACCGGACTCAGTAACCAGGGGCATTATGCTATGTTCAAGACAGGATCTCAAGGACCTGCATGTGATTTGTACTTATGTGGAAGCTGCTCTTCCTCCTGTCTCTTTCTTTAGTCTTTCCCTTCCTTCCTCTCAATCTCTTCCTTGTGATACTCCATTATTGAATACCTAATATACTTTGGGCTCAGAGCTTGGTCTTTAAAGAAAACAGTATGAGTATTTGCTCCCAAGAAATATATGATCCAGTTGGAGAAATACTTAAGTACATATACAATAATAACTCAAATATATGCCATTAGAGTGGTTCTGAAGAGCTATCGTTCAGTTCACAGATATTTTGTGAGCATGCACTGGAAGAAAGCATATAATGGGCACTGAGAATATAATGATAAATAAGGCACAATCTCTGATCACCATATTAGTTCCCAGCCTATCGAGGAAGATTGGCATATGAATGTATTATTATAAAATTAGAAGTATTAAGAAAAATGCTCTAGAATGACAGAGGAGTGGCATGTTACTCAATTGGGAATTCAGAAATGGCTTCCTGAAGGGATGACTCCTGAGTGGAGCCATTGTTGTTTTGCTTGTTTGTTTGTTTTGAAGTTTTTATTTTAATTCCAGTTTAGCACACAGTGTTATATTAGTTTCAGATGTACAATATAGTGATTCAACAATTCCATACAACACCTGGTGCTCATGACAACAAGTGCAGTCCTTAATCCCTATCACCTATTTAACCCACCCCCTACCCTCCTCCCTTCCGGTAACCATCAGATTGTTCTCTGTAGTTAAGAGTCTGTTTCTAGGTTTCTCTCTCTCTCTCTCTTTTTCCCTTTGCTCATTTGTTTTGTTTCTTAAATTCCACACATGAGTGGAGTCATATGGTATTTGTCTTTCTCTGACTGACTTATTTCTCTTAGCATTATACCCTTTAGCTCTATCCATGTCCTTGCAAATGGCAAGATTTCATTCTTTCTTATGGCTGAGTAATAGTCCATTGTGTGTGTGTGTGTATATATATATATATATTCCATCTTCTTTATCTATCAGTGGATTTTTGGACTGCTTCCATAATTTGGGTATTATAAATAATGCTGCTATAAACATAGGGGTGCATGAATCCCTTTGAATTAGTGTTTTTGTATTTTGGGGGTAAATACCCAATAGTGCAATTGCTGGATCATAAGGTAGCTCTATTTTTTTTTTGAGGAAGCTCCATACTGTTTTCCACAGTGGCTGCTCCAGTCTGCATCCCCACCAATAGCGCACAAGGGCTTCGTTTTCTTCACATCCTTGCCAACACTCATTGCTTCTTGTTTGGTTGATTTTGGCCATTCTGACAGGTGTGAGGTGATATCTCATTGTAGTTTTGATGTGCATTTCCTTGATGATGGGTGATATTGTGCATCTTTTCATGTGTCTGTTGGCCACCTGGATGTCTTCTTTGAAGAAATCTCTGTTCATGTCTTCCACCCATTTTTTAATTGGGTTATTTGTTTTCTGGATGTTGAGTTTCATAAGTTCTTTATATATTTTGGGTACTAACCCTTTAATGAGTGGAACCATTGTTGATGTAACTCAGCTATCATGAACAGTTAATATGTGCCAAACATTGTTCTAGACACTGTCCATATATTAGCTCATTTAATCCTCACAACCATCCTGTAAGGTAGGTACTGTTATTACTTCCATTTTATTAATAAGAAAACTGAGGTACAAAGAGGTTAAGTAATTTGTTCAAGGTTATACAGCTTATAAGTGTTGGAATTAGGATTCAAGCCCAGACAGTTTGGTTATTGAGCCTGGTGATTGTGCTATACAGCTAACAGCATTCAAAAACACCTCAGATAAAAATGGGAGGCAAACAATAATCTGGCAAAATATTTTCATCACACAATCGTGTTAATGCTATACAAATTTTTCAGACTACTTTTGAAGAGTTAAACATTCCAGTTGAAAAATGAAAAGAACATTAAAAGGAAATTCCAAAGGAAGAGATATAAATGATCATCAAATACATGGAAATGTTTACTCTCACCCAAAAGAAACACAAAATAAAACAAGATCTCTACTTTGCCCATGAAATTTATCAATAAGGCTATTCATCACAGTAAAGTTTATAAATATGTAATACTGGGAATAATGTAAAATCCAACAATGGGGGATTGATTAAATAAATTGTAGTACTGCCACACAGTAGACTTCTATGTAGCCACCACAATGTAATCCTGAAACAGAAATATTAAATGACATATGAAGTTATTCATGATTTATGATTAAGTAAAAACAATCAAGTTATAAAGCAATAGGTAGAACATATTCCCACTTTTATTAAATCTACGTTTAATTATAGAAAAATGTCAGTATTGCTCATCTCTGGGTAATGATAAAATGGAAGATTTGTATCTTCTTCATTTTGCTTATCTGAATTTCTTAATTAAAATGTATTGTCCTTGTAATAAGGGGAAATGAACAGACAACTCTTTTTTTGAGGTGAGTTATGTGATGAGAGCAGGGAAGACATTTAGCCAGCAGCATGGCTTGGGGTGTGTGGTGAGAGAGGGGAATAGATGCGTTTTTTGAGAAAAAGTAAGAGACAAAGCAGTGGCTCTGTGTGTCATGCTAAGGAGCATGGCTTAGTTCTGAAAATAATGTGACACTGATAGGTGTTGAGCAGGAAAGTGGAGGGAGATGGCCAGAGCTCCATTCCAGGATAAGTGCTCTGCAGGCAGAGTGGTGAGGGAAAGCTTGGTAGGAGCCCAGGGTTATGGCTTTGCCATGGTAAGGAAGGCATGGCAGACGTTTGACCAAGATCAACAATAGAAATAGAGCAGAAGAAGTGCATTTGGAGAAACAAAATGTTTAGGAGGTCATTTAGGTAGTTTAGGAGATGAATTCAAGACTGTGAATGATTAGGGAGTGACAGAAAAAAAACTCCAGTCAATGCTTGGATTTTCATTCTAGACACATTGGACTTGAGGTTCCTCTGACACACCAGACGGTGGAATGAACAGTTCAGAACAAGAAGAGATGCTTCCACCATGGGTGACCACGGAAAGTTTTATCTGGGAGATGAAGAAATGTAGATAAGAAAGAAAATACAGGAGGAGTAGAATTGCTAGAGGTCTAGATGCTACAAGCAAGTGAAAACAGAGAGAGGCACACGATCTCAGAGTTCAGATTGGCTGAAGACAGCTTGTGAAGGAGAGTTGTCAAAGATAAATCTGGAAAATCTAGAGCCAGATAAAAAATGCTGGGACCTTTAGGTTGTTGTTGGTGGTGGGTTGTTTGTTTTTTTTTTTTTTTTCAGTGTGTGTGTCTGTGTGTGTGTAATGCTACCAAAAACAAAGCTCTTTTGAGGTTTTTTGGGCCACAGAAGTTTCACATTAGAAGTAGTGCTAATTACACTGGCAATGGTGTTCCACAAAATAAAAATATTTATACTCACTATTTTAAAAACACTTCCTGTTTTAACACATTGAACACTTACTGTGAGTCAGGCATTGGTCTCATTTATGATTTAGAATAATTCTCTGAGTAAGGCATCATCACCCTCATTTATAGATGAGGAAGCTGAGGTGCAGACAGGTTAATAAATTTGCCCAGACTTACATAGCTAGCAAGTGGTAGCGGTTGGTTTCAAACTCAGGTCAGGTGGACACCTAAGTTCACAGAAGTGACTGGTAGCAATGAGGAAATCTAAGGAGGCCTCTCTGAGACATAAAATTTGAGCTGGAAAGCAGACCAGTGTGGTGGGAGCAGAAAGGGCACAGAGGGAGTGAGGTATGAAAGAGGCCACAGAGGAGGGCAGGGCTGGGTGCTGTAGGACATTCAACTGGTGTTGAGTTTAGATTTGACTCAGAGGGCAACCGAAACCCAACAGCAGGTTTTGGACACATGATATGTGTGTGATGTGGTCTGACTCATGATTTAAAAGATTACTATTAGGAATTCGCTAGACAAATGGAGGGGGGTGCAAGAAGGGAATTGTATGAAAAGGAATAGCACGTGGGAAGGCACAATGTTGAAAAGAACTCTGAATGAGTAGAATCAAAGGTTCAAGTAAAAGAAGATGACAATGAGGCTGATGATCAGGATTTCCCAAGATCTTAGCTATGAGTTTTGAACTTTACTCAATGAAGAAAACTGATGAATTTTCAGCAGAGCAATGACATGATCAGATTTACATTCTAGAATCTTCCTTCAGCAGCTATATAGAGAATAGTGGGGCCAACTGGAGACTGGGAGACCAATGAGCTGGACAGGAAGTGATGAGAGCCTGAGAAGGCAGGGTCAACAAGGAGGTCCAGAGGGAGAGTATTTCAGAGATTAAGATGGGAGAATCCTCAAGATGTCAACAGGTATATAAAGAGGACGTTTCACTGAGTCATAGAAACTGTAGGCGGCACATCCTAAATGCTTTACTAGAAAGGGAAGCATATGGAATGGAGGCTGGAAGAATGAGGAATCCAGGAAAGATATTTTTCAAAGAAGCAGAAATGGTAAGTGTGATCTTGTCCTTTAGGTCGGAGCTAACATAGGGGAAAGGGCTGAATATACTGGAGAGCAGTGATTGAAGGGTGCAGTCCTCTAGAGGGAGGGGAGAATGGGTGTTCTGCCACTGCCTGAGAGCCAAGGCATGGTGCCTTCTCCAATCTTCTCTGCTTCTATGCATGCATCTTTGGTCACCAATTCTGTAATTTGACATTTTAACTTCATTGACTAATACTAACTTCAGTTTCTCTGTCTCTCTCTCTCTTTCTCCTTCTTATGCAACTTCCTCCCAGCCCCGTCAGCTGTAATCTACTGGGGTCACCTCAAACATGGTGTTTCTCTTTTCAACATCTGTGGGTGGGGCACGGTCTCCAGAAGAGGCCGATTGCTGAGCTGGTTTTCATAGATGTGGCTGAAATGTGCAGCTTATCTCTAATCCTTACTTCCTGTGAGGTAAGCACTCTTATCTCTGCTTTTCAGATGAAGAAACTGAGGCTCAGAAAATTTACTGATTTAACCAAGTTCATGCAGTCAGTAGGGTAATTGAGCTGGGATTAAAGCTCTGGAATGTATGACTCTGAGAGCCTACACTTACCATGTGGTGGATGTCACGTTCCAGTGGATTGGGGATTGAGGCTGAAGGCAAGGAAGCCTGTGGAAAGGTTTTGTGGAAACCAGGCCCACGTGGGTAAAGGAGTAGTGGCAGTGGGAAAAGAGAGACAAGGAGGAGCTGCATTGGGAAGTACACTTTAGGCAGAATGTACCAGACTCCGTCTTGGAGAGTTGTAGGGCAAACTGCTTGATGACCGTGTCCAAAAATAGCATTATCCGTGCCCCAGATTTTGGTTTCTAAGTAACATTCCAGACTTAGCCGATTCCAAGGCTGGGGCAGAGTAAGTACAAGGTGAATCTGGGATGTCTTATTGCGCCAGAAAGCAATGAAGTGCTCAAAGATTAATGAGATCATGTCCAAAGGACAAAGGAACCCACAGGCTAGGAGGGATCTTCACTGGCTGAATTGGAAACAATTTGAGCAACAACCAAAAATAAGGGGTAAATAAAACAAAGAGAGTCCATGTTATCCATGATGATATGAGGGAAGGCAGAAGCAAAAGAAAGGGCAGCTCTTCTTTACAATAAATGTAGAAGATTGATAGAATTAGAAAATCACCATTTTGCAATTTCTAAAATAGTAAGTGATTTTAGGCAAGCATTGTCAATGGATGCTAAAACCTTTGGGTGGGTGGTTATTGGGGAATAGAATATTCACACAGACTGAAAGTACCACCACAGAGTACCTGTTAACTACAAAAGTGAAAATGTATTTTTATACAAGTATCAAATTTTAAAAAGACAAAATGGTCAATATATATCTCTTCATGTGATGCAATGGGAAGGATAGAATATCATTTGTGCAATATTCTTGCCATATGCTTAACCTAGGTCTAAGCATGAGGAAATAAATCCAGGTTAATCTGCAGCACAATTGGCCTGGGCTCTAAAAGTTTCAATGTCTTAAAAGCAATCAAAAAAAATTAAGAAGGGAGGATGCCTATTCTAGATTAAAGGAAACTAAGGAGACATGACAACTAAATACAAAGAGTGACTTAACTGGATCCCAGATTTGTGAAGAATATAAAAGGTCACTTTGGGATAACTGGAGAAATTTGTAAATAGATGATATTTTAAAATCAATGTTTGGAATTTCTAGTTTTTGTCTGGTATGTAAGGAGCTTGGAAGTCGCCACTCCATTCTAACAACAAGGGAAAAGCTGAACAAACTGAAAAGTTAACAAATTTTCTTAGATCTGTAAATGAAGGGAGATAAAAGTGCTGCTTCCAAATTGGAAAGGCAGACAGGTGGATAGAAAGAATTACAACTTAGCAGAGTAGGAAACCCATGAGTAGAAACCTCTGCAGAAACCAGGGCTGGGGTAGGAAAACCTGAACGATAATTGACAAATTGCTGGAGGCTCAAAGTGGACAAGTTTGAGAGTCAAAAACTCCAGAGAGCCCTTACACTTTTTTGAGTTTTACCTGTAGGAGTTCAACCAGACTCTCACAATGAATATCAGAGAAAAATCCCCTCTTGCTTCCAGCAGGGGAAGGAGAAAAGTAACCATTCTGAAATATGTCAGAGCATTCTGTTTTTATTCTTTTATTATTATTTTTTAATTTTACTATTATTTTTTTATTTGAGCATAGCTGACACACAATGTTACATTAGTTTCAGGTGTACAACATAATGATTTGACAAGTTTATATGTTATTCTATGCTCACCACAAGTGTAGCTACCATCTGTCCACCTACGACGCGGTTACAATATCATTGACTATATTTCTTATGCTGTGCCTTTTACTCCAGTGATTTATTCATTCTGTTCTTCTTAACAAAGTTTGCCCCCAGAAGAAACTAGTGAACCAGAGACTAGCCTGGTTGGGTTTTATCAGAGCCTAACTAGCTGGAGAAAAGGAAACATTCAACTCCGGCATGATCTAGCCATTCTGTTCCATCTGGTGGGATGGCATGGGTGGGGAGGAGTACTCAGGAGCACTTGTGAAGCTCATAGTCCAGAGACGCAGGCTCACTAAAGGACTGAGACCTAATCAAAGGATTATAGGATGCTTCCCTCCCACACCCCACCACCACATTATTAAAGGTGTATTTATTGCAGTTCCTTTTATTCAGTACCTCATGTCTGGCTAGCAGGAAAAAAAAATTACAAGACATACTGAAAGGCAAAAATCACAGGTGGAAGAGACAGAGCAGGAATCAGAACGAAGCAGATACAGCAAGGATGTTGATATTATCAGACTGGAGATTTTAAAACAACTCTGATTGATATGCTAATGCCTCTAGTGGATAAAGGAGACAGCATACAAGAACAAATGAGAAATGTAAACAGAGAGATAAAAATTCAAAGAATCAAAAAGAAACACTAGAGAGCAAAATCACTCTAACAGAAATGAAGAATACATTGGATGGGCTCATTAGTAGACTAGACACAGTTGAGGAAAGAATCTCTGAGGTAGAGGATATCTCAATAAAATTCTTAAAAACTGAAAAGCTAAGGGAACAAAGACAAAAAAAGAAGAACCAGGACAGAATATCCAGGAACTTGGAAAACCTGTAAGAAGCATAACATATGCACAGTGGGAATATCAGAAGGGGAAGATAGAGAGAGAGGAATAGAAGAGATATTTGAAGCAAGAATGGCTAAGAATCCCCCAAATTCATGTCAGACACCAAACCACAGATCCAGGAAGCGCAGGGAACACCAAGCAGGATAAATGCAAAAAAACTACACCTACATATATAATTTTCAAACTACAGAAAACAGTGATAAAGAAAAAATCTGGAAGAAGGCAGAGAAATACCTTACCCATAAAAGAGCAAAAATAAGGATCACATCCAACTTCTCAGAAACCATGCAAACAAGAAGAAAGCGGAATAAAATATTTAAAGTGTTGAAAGAAAAAAAACCCACCAACCTAAAACCAATCTTGTGTTTCTTGGATGTGATAATGGTATTATCATTAAATAGAGGACCATCCGGTTTTTAGGAGACAGATGCTGAACTAGTTAGGACATAATGATGCCTGCAACTTTCCTCTCAAATATGTACAGGGATATTTTAAATTAGTAAATTTAAAAAATACGTCTATTATGTTAATAATTATAGTAGAAAATTACCTATTTAATAGGAACAAAAGGAGAAGTTAAATTATAAGAATGGCATTTTCTGATCTGAGGACTGTAAGAGAACATTTCCATCTCTCCAAAATCTGAGTTCTGCCTATTCTAAGAGGGAAATATTTTATTGATCAAGATAGCGTAGACTATAATGCTAGGTGGATTTAGTAGAAATAGTTTAGACCCAGGAATGCAACTCCTACATATTTACCCCAATGAAATGGAAACTCTATTCACACAAAAACATGAATACAAATGTTTATAGCCCTATTGATAATCATCCAATCTAGCTACATTCCAAAAGTCTTCCAATGGGCGAATGGATAAACTATCCGTGTAACATCATATGTAACAAGATGGGTAAATTGCAAAAGCAAAGTAAAAGAAGCCAGGGTCAAAAGGTTACATGCTGTATGATTCCATTTATAGTATGATATTCTTGAAAAGACAAAACTATGAGACAGAGAACAGTGAATGGTTGCCAGCAGTCAGCTACAAAGAGATGGCATGAGGGAGATTTTTAGGGTGATAGAACTGTTCTGTATCCTGATTGTGGTAGTGGTTATAGAGCTCTATCATGTGTTAAAATTCTTAGAACTGTACCCTAAAAAAGGTCAAATTTACTATATATTAACTTAAAAAAGGAATAAAAATTCTGTAACACTTGGATTCTAAAATTTTGATATAATATTCAAAGACTAAAAAAAGTTAACCTATTATAACACATTTAAATAACATTAAGGGGCACCTGGGTGGCTCAGTCAGTTAAGCATCTGCCTTCGGCTCAGGTCATGATCCCAGGGTCCCCTGCTCAGTGGGGAGCCTGCTTCTCCCTCTCCTCCCCAGTCGTGCTCTCTCTCGCTATCTCTGTGTCTTCTTTCTCTCTCAAATAAATGAATAAAATAATTAATTAATTAATTAATTAAATTAAAATACAACATCATTATCATCTGTAAAAAGTCATCAAGCTATACACATATGATTTGTGCACTCTTCTAAATGTGTGTTTACACTTCAATGAAAAGTTTAAAAATACAAAATTTACAGTTTGAGAAAAAATTTTTGAATAAAATCTATAGTTTGCTTGCTCTAACAGATGTGCCATTTTACAGGTGAAAATACTGTCTTGGTTGATTGAGTAATATGTTAGAAACATCTGCTGCAGGTCCAGACTTATGACATGATTTCAAACCATCAGGATCCTCTTTTTGTTACTTCAGACTTTCCTTCACTTCAGGGCAGAGTGAAGGGGCAAAACTACCACCTAACTAAATCTACGGCATGAAGGAAGCGATGATTCAAATACTCTGGTCTTCTCAGCTATTTATCACTTAAGCTATCACATGACATCTCTGTGTCTGCTGATACTGCCGATAGAGCAAACTACCACTTCCCCTCACCCTTTGAAAAGTTACATTATTATGATGTGCAAATTGAACTGCGAGTACTGATCTGGCCAAGTAATCGAGTCTCAAGGAAATGTCTGCCAACCTGCAGATTCTAGAGTTGAATAGTAATACAATATGTCTTGCATTTATGTCTTGTTTTATATGTCTGTGGGGTGGAATGAAGGAAGGGGAGATTTATTGAGTGTTTAGTAAAGGTCAGGCACTGTGTTTGGTGTTTTACATTTGTCCGTTTATTCAATTCTCACAATTACCAACTTAGCTCAGGGTATGTACCCTCTTTTTACATATGTGGAAAATGACTCTAGACTTTTCCAACTGAAAATGAGTGGTATAACTAGCACCCAGCTTGAGAGCCTCAGAACCAGAATTAGTAAGGCAGTCATCAACCTACCCCCACCGCTGGTATCAGGAGGCCTCTCAGACCAGGAGTGGTCTCTGCTAGGAAGACAGTTTCACATGAAGGTTAGGTGCCATTTATAGGGTTGACAATACCTTTCGCTGTCTGACTGGGTCCACAGAGCTCCTGAAATATGTGTTTGTCTGAGGAATGTATGATATTTTTCTCCCAGGAAGTGATTCCATCAGTGGTTGCCTGAGGCCATTGGTATCAATACCATCCTATCTCAGCCTCGGGAACACCAGGTTCCATAAATATCCTATTGCTTCAGACACTCAGCCTAAATTCCATGAAATGATGGAAATTTGTCCTCAAGTGACAACCTCCTTACCACAGGACTTATGGACCCACACACTTGGATTTCTTCCATGGACCAATTCCAGCTGTCCCACCTTTTGATGATTTATTTCAGATACCTTCCAGGCTTTAGCTAGGAACTCTACCATGAAAAGACAGCAGGAATTCTAGGGAGTTGTCATGGCAACCTCTAGATATCATCTTCAGAATGCCCCATGGCTGTTGAGTCCAGATTTATCACAATTATGCTTATATATGGAAGGTAAGCTCTTGCATAGGCAACCAGACCCCAGTAAATGGCTCTAATTTGTAATTATATGGATCACTCTAACAGTCTGGCAGGAAGATTTTAGGAACTGCTGTTGAATGTTGGCTTAGTGGGGGCTGCTTGTCATATTTACATGGGCCTATATCTCAAATACCAATGGGGAGAAAAAAGTTATCCAACCTTTGCCTTTTGTTAAAGAAAAACTTGAGAGGTAAGCTTTATGGAGGCATTTGATGAGAAATTTGTACGGGCTACCCTCTCCTCCCTAAAGTGAAGAGAGTAGCCTGAGTATTTCGGAGATTCTCGTTTTTACTTCCTCTTTGTCTCATCATCCATGCTTAAAACAATGGCAGCACAGAGCCCAGTTACAGAGGATCTGCTTCCAAGCAGGATGGCACTGGATCTGCCCAGCGTCTTGTGCAATGGGTGTTTGCCTAGCATTGTCATTGCGATTTTTATTGCCTCTCATGATGTGCACAGATGTGCTTGGTAAGCATCTCAAGAGGAAAAGAGATTCTGCTCAATATCCCCGTTCCCAAATGACACTACCTTATAGAATCACTTTCTGGGCTACCTCCTTTGGGATGCTGTAACCATTTAAAGTCTCTGGATTTTGGTGTTTTAACAAGGGTTTAATTACTAAGGTAAGTGTATGCACCTGCTAAGGCATTCCTAATTATTTGATAATGGTGCAATCTTTCTCAATACAGCCAGTTTTGTGGTGTAAGCTACACTAATGAAGCACACTGAGAGAACACATTCCCCCAATGTTGGGAAAGCTTATTTAAATTAAATAAATTTGCAAAGGACTGAATTTTTACCGGTGGCCTCAACAATTATGCATCGGTATTTCATGCTGGAAGCCAGTGTGCACGGTGTCAGAATGAGGCTCTTCCTATTACTTTTGTTCTTCCTAGTGTCTTTAAGTGAAATAGTGTCACTCTTAAAATTTCATCTTTTCCACATTGCTTCACATACCCCTCCTTGTTCCACCCTTTCTTTCCTTCCTTCCTTCCTTCTTTCCTTCCTTCTTTCTTTCTTTCTTTCTTTCTTTCTTTCTTTCTTTCTTTCTTTCTTTCTTTCTTTCTTCCTTTCTTTCTTTCTTTCTTTCCTTTCTTTCTAAAGAAAAACTAGCTTATCTCTTTTGTTGTTCACTTGGCAACAACCAATAGAAGCACTGTTTTGACAATACTGAAAGTTTTTTTTTTCTCTCTCTCTTTTCCACCTGATTCTTACCATTGCCACATGTGGTCTGTAGTGGTTTAGTAATAAGATCTTTGCTATAACATCTGCAGATTAGCACCTAGCTTTGCAACATCTCTGGAAACTTGCTGATGGTTTGCAATTGTAGTAAGTCAGAGTTGACACTATATCCAAGTGTTTCAAACTTTGTTGCTTTGGACTAAAAAAAGAAGATTCCAATGGTTTCCAAATCATTGTTAGGAGCTACATTAGAGAAAGGCAGCATCTCATTTCTCAAGCGTACATATTCATTTTAGTATGCAACCTTACTTTGGGAAGAAATATGCACCGTTCTAAATGGATTCCATTTATCCTTCTCTGTTCCTCGTCATTTGCTTTTTTGTCCAAATATTTTGGTGAGCTGGGCCAGTTCACCAGTTTTCAGAAGGCCGTCATTAACACAGTTTTCCACGTAAGGATAAAAGAACACCCTTACTTAATTTTTTGGAATTTTTATATAAACCAAATTGATTTTTCATAATATCCCAATAAAACAAGAGCATTCCTTTAAATACACCAATGACCCCCTACTGAGGTTTTAAACTACTTAGAAATGACAGCCAAGACAAGTGAGCTATGTGTAAGAACACATACAAACGGAAAACTGTTACAAATAAGGGTCCAAGGATTCATAGAGTGTTCAGGACCCAACCTGGAGGGTTCTTAAGGACAGTTTTCAATTGTGCCAAGGTTCAGATGCCTCACATGCCACCATAGTTACGTGGAGCTTAAATCACCCAGGTCTAGCTTATGCTGTCCTTGTTTTATCACACCATCAAACAGGGCTAGAGAATGTAGCAACTGGGGACCTGTAAGAACAAGCAGAGGCATGATGGGAGGGGCCTGGGCAGTAGCAAAGAGCATAACTTGCAGTGCCAGGCAAATCAAGAGAAGGAGGGGGCCTCCCAGCTGATTTCCTCAGTGTCCTAGAGATTTCTGTTATTAATGTGGCTTGGGGCATGTACTGCTGATAATTACTGCTAGCTGGAATAATTAATAAGAATAATTGCTCGGCATGGAAAGGGAAAGGGAAGCTCTGGGAGGAGGAAGGAGCAGGCTAGAGGAGCAAGAGACTCCCCGAGCGCATTTATATAGACAGGAAGTTCAGCAGCAAGCATCCTGAGAATCGAGGAGTTGTCTGGATGCCAAGGGCAAAAGTTAAGAGATAGCAAGTAAGACCACGTTTGATTGTCTTACCTTGGAATGCAATGGATAAGATGCCTGTCATGGCTTCAGTGAGAAATGACTCCCTTTGGAAATAGTAAGTGGAGATTGTGTAAAAAAAAAAAATACAGTGTGAAGGGAATTAAGAAGTGGCCTAAAATGAGCAGACATGCCTGTGTATCTGCTATAAATCCCATAATCACGGCAGGAGAGCAGCAAAAAAGGAAGAAAAGTAAGAAATGGTGCCCCAATGAGAGCTTGGGAGAGCTTCTCCCCGCTTAAAGGAAGAAAAACATCCATTAGAAACCAAGCTTTGGTGTTGACAGTGTGTAAAAATAACCACAATTTTAACATAATAGGGTGAATTTTCTCAACACTACGTGGAGTTGCCAACACAGTTCTTGAGATTGTAGCTTTCTATATATTACACTTAAATATTCCCCCAAAGGCAGGGCAAGCAGATGCTTGGCAAAACTTAAAGAGGTGAGGAAACTGAATGTGAAAACTTAGTTGTGAGCAACATATGGAATCTGGCAGCCGGAGTTCTGATAATGACGTCCAAGCCCAAGTACTGGGTGTTCTCCCTGACCCTCCCCAGGAGACAGGGCACCATGTGCAGTGTTGTGTTAGGAGATAAGAAGAGCTCATAAAGGCAAGGGGTGACGATTTATGATTCCTTTTTCCTACAGGACCCATATAAGAAGATCAATTAAAGCCAAAAAAGATGCATTTAGCCAATTATCCCCTACCCAACATTTGATGTTAAGTATTGCATTTTAATGGGTAATGACCTTAACCCTCTCTTCATCTGTGTCACATAAATGGATTACAATTGTAAGGCCAAAGAAGGGATGCTACTAAACAGCCAATAGCAAGTGTAATGGTCCTGGGGCCTTTCTGAGGTCATACTGCTGCTCATAGTGGGGGTGATACTCCCCTCACTAAGCCCCCAGCAGCTTGGGGTAGTACCCCTGCCAGGTAAGGGGCCTGCATGCTCAAGGATAGCTGTTGCTCATCTTGGGTTGAGTGGCTTTGTGTCTTCACAACATTTAGGGAGTTCTAAAAGGCAGAATCCTAAAGGACAAATCCTTTTTAAAGGATGGGGCAGGAGGACAATAAGAGAACCAGATGTGAACTGGGCTCCCAGTTTTAGGCAAGGAGACAAGGCCAGGTAGTGCCACCATGTGATGGGATGGCTGAAAGGTTCTAGGGGAAGGCCTCAGCCCAATTGCTATGTTTTGAGGAAGTTTTGCCCACCTTAACTGCATGTGGCATTTCCTGGCAAACGAGGAGCTGAACTAGACCTTGGAGTTGCCCCCAGATCTCCAATCAGTGGCACTAAAGAGTGTAGAGACCAGACATGAGATGGGGTTGGTGGTATTTATTAATGGCTATGACAGAGTTAACAGAATCCGGAGTAAACCCTGAGCATGTTTTGGAACCCAAGGAAATGCTGCTGGTTAAAAATGCATTCAATGGGGACACCTGGGTGGCTCAGTCAGTTGGGCGTCTGCCTTCGGCTCAGGTCATGATCCCAGAGTCCTGGGATTGAGTCCCGCATCGGACTTCTTGCTCAGCGGGGAACCTGCTTCTCCCTCTACCTGCTGCTCCCCCTACTTGTGCTCTCTCTCTCTGGCAAATAAATAAATAAAATCTTTATATAAAAAAAATGCATTCAATGTTTTTGTCACAGCTTTGAAAAATTATAGTTGAAAAAGTGTTCGTAATTACTGCACAAACAGTTGAATTGGAGTATGTGGACCCATGCAGGTTAGAGAGTGGGGCAATGGTGGGAAGCAAGGAGCAGGATTGTGATGGAACCCAGCTTTGGAGAAGTCATGATTCTATCCTTAAGGGAAAGGGGAGGAGACACTCAGCACCCTTACCAACCGGTCTAGTTATAGAATATCCAGAATCCCCAACTCAAGAAGAATTTATGCCAAATAATTGAGAGCAAACACTGTTAGCAAGGCACAGCAGAAAGCTTGAGGGCTTCAAGGTCAAATACATATGGAACTAAGTCTTGGCTGTGCAGCTCACCACAGAAAGACCTTGAACAAGATATATCACTTCCATTGAGTGTGGATGATATACCTACCTGGTAGGATTGGTATCAGAATTAAAGTAAAATACGGAATGCATCTAGCTCATTGCCCGGTATATAATAGGTACTCAGTATATGTCAGCTCCCAATTCCTTTACCTTTCCTAGATGTTCAGGGCCTTGCTCCCCTAGTCTTCCTATCACCCTCTTCCTAGTCCTCCACAAGTGAATAAATAACAACCGTAATTATAAGAGGTTTGAGGAGGAGGATCCCTGACTCTCTTGCCTTTCAAGGTTTGAGCATGAAGTCATTCCTCTCACCTGGTTATGGTTTCTGCAATTCTCACTCATGTTCCACCAGGGTAGGGCCCTGGTCTATCCAACAAATATTTACTGAGCGCCTCCTAGGGGTCAGGAAGTATGCCTACTTCCAGCATGACCGGTAGCTTCATCTTCTCCAGATACCAAAACTGAAGCTGTCACAGGGAGAAGTACATTGAGGTGAGGGAGGCCTGCCCAGGGCCACAGAAGGATGGTGACTTAGAGAGATAGTGATAGGAGGAGAAGATCACCAGTTGGTTTGGAAAAAAGATCCTATCCCTTCAGTCCAACCATTCTAATGTGCTTATTATATGCCTGGCATTGTGTTTAGTGCTTTCCATGTACTAACTCATTTAATCCTCATAACAGCTCTTGGAGACAGAGATAATCATCACTCTACTCTAGAGAGGATGAAACTGAAAGATACAGGTGCTAGGGATCTTGCCTAGGTCACAAAGCTAGTTAGTGACCTAGTAGCCTGGTTCCAGAGTCTTCCCTCTTAACCCCTACCACATGCAATCATGCCATCATGTACCCCTCCCTACTTCCATCTGAATCTACAAAGCAAGGCAGGTGTGTTGCATCTTCCCCACCTCTATAGTCAGCCTTTTTCTTTTGAAGGATGCTCTTCATGTTTGTTTTCATCTAATTTAATCCCTATTAAAGTGTTAGCTTGGGAGCAGAGGGTGCTATATACTATTTTACAGGGTCCTGGAGCCGGAAAAACATGTTACCTTTGTTAAGGTTTGGGGCTAGGGAGATGTCTTTTCTGATTTCTCAATAGAGGCCCAAGAAGGTGACAATAAGTTTCTGAGTTATCAAGAGACCAGATTCAGCCAAAAGGAAAACTGTCAATTTTCAAGGAGGGTCTTTTTGTTTAGACCAAACTTGGCTCAGAAATGGTGTCAAGCAATGCTGAGGTAGTACCCAGTCCTTCTAGCCTAGGAGAGAGGGCCATGTGAGTTTCCCAGATGCTTTAGGATACATTCCACCCATGAATGGAGTTGCAGGGCAATCTGAAGTCCCAAGGGAACCAGTTCCCAAATATAAGTTTTAACTTGTTTACCTTAAACTTGGAGCCTATTACAATAGTGCCCTTGGGATTCTGCCACTGGCATTCAATCTATCCTCATCTTCTAGGGATTGGGGCATGTCTCTTCCCAGCTTTGCTTAAGCCTGCATTATTTCCCAAATGCTTCAAAACTGTGCCAAATGAACCCTGTCCCAGAGGAACAAACAAAACCCTGGCAGGGAAAGGCAACTTTCAAATCTCTTCTCCCCATGGTCCCTCAGGGAAAAAGCCACATCAGAGGGGACCAGTTCTTTAGCCTTCTTGTCTCCCCATTCAACTGTCTGGCTCAGGCCAAATAGATTTTGCTCTCTCTCCTTAGCGGTTCGTCTTTTATTTCCTCATTTCTGTTTGCTGACCTTGAGCTCCCTCTCCCCTTTCAGAATGAAGGCTCAACTTTACACAAGCAGAAAGAGAAAAGTGATGTTTTAAATTTAGGCACTTGAGGGCCAGAACGAAGTCTGTTTTATCCATTGTATTATCTCTAGTGTTTAGCAAACTATGTGTTCAATGAATTGATGGAATCAGAAGGCAGAACATATTCTAAGGAATAGCGGAATAAACATTTCTATATCCCCAGCTATAGAGATAGTAAATGGCTTAGTTATCTAAAAATACCTTCCCTGTGAACATATCTTGTGTCCCTGACTTAAATTAAGTGGTCTCCATCAGTACCTGTGAAAATTTTTCTTAGAGACATAGGAAATCAGCAGCCATCTATCACAAAAATAGATATGGTGTAATGTGGTGAGAAATAGCCTGGACATTATTTCGTTCATGGCTCCCTATCCATGGAGCTAAGAATAAGTCTCTTAGCCCATTGCAATATCAGTTTCCTTTTCTTTAAAATAGAATGTTTGGGCTAGATGACCTCTAACAATGTATCGGTTGGGATGCTCTAAGGTACAAGTGCCAAAGGAATCAAGGAGAAATAACTTCAATAAATAATGAGAAGTCCAGAGGCAAGATGGTTCCAGGGCTGGTTGGTTCAACTATAACTTCAAGGGCGAAGTCCCCCTCTCTTTCTCCTTTGCCATCTTCCTTACATTCATATATTTTCCTTGTAAGCTGGCTCCTTTCCAGGCTGAATACGACGGCCACAGGTTTTATATGCAGGTGGCAATGTTCAGAGAAAAAATAGGAACTACTCTGTCTTGTCTCCCTTCTCAAGAACAGACCTTCCTTTATGTCTAATCAGAGAGATTGCATCACAATCCCTTGGTATAAATCCACAAGGACTTAGATCACTCTCCACTCAATGCATTGGGCTGGGGACGGACTGAACCTTCTGTGAAGGGCAGACCAGCTCCAAGGAGCTGAATAACATAGAGGTCTGGCAGCAAGGAAAAGTACAGGATGGCTGTTGGCTGGGAGGCCAATGGTATCTGCCACAAACATCATGTGATGCAAAGCGAATAAGAAGGATGAGAAGCAAAGTTCAATAGAAGTAAAGAAGGGCAGGAGACAATGACAGAAAGGTTAGGCCCTATCTTCTGTTCTTAAATCCCAAATAGATCTATAATGGTAATACTCCTGATGGTGGTAGTGAGTATGGGGTGAAGAAACGTTGTCTTCTGCCTTTCCTTTATCCCCTCACCTCCTTTCCTTCTTTCTTTCTTTCTTTTTTAAATTTCCTTCCCTCCTTCCACTGATAAACTATTGCAGCTACTGTATGACAAGCACTCCGCTAGGTTCAGAGGTACGGTGGGGAAAAAGACCTGTTCTCTGCCTTAATGGAGTTAACAGTGAGTTTGTATTTCACATTGGCAACAGCTCGGGCAGGAGGAGGGGAGAAGGCACTCCCACAAAGGGTAGGAAATTTCCACATGGCAGGAGGGATTCAAAGGTTCATCACTGGCCCTTTTCCCCCCAGCTTCTGCTTCTCCCAGGGGCAGAGGAGTTTCCTACCTGCCCAGTGAAAGGGAAAGAAGGAACTGAGCATGCCCCATGCAGTCTCTCTCCCTCTTCGCCCCTCCTCTCTCTAACTGGTCTCACCCAGACCCACACTCTCCTCTGCCCTGCAGAAGTCAGCCCACGCCCCCCTCACCCCACACTCTGAGTGTGATGCCATGTTTCTGGGATGCGCTGGCGCCATATAAACTGAGAGACCAAACTTTGAAATAAGTTTAATAAGAGGATCAGAGAGAACCTTCTTGAGGAAGTGACTTTTAAGCTGAGACTGGAAAATGAACAGGAGAGAATAAGATGAAGAGGGAGGGTATATGTGGGAGACTATGTGGTTGGGAGGAGAGTCCTGAGCTTGGAGAACACGCGTGAAGAGTAGAGGTAGAGAATCACTTGTGTAATTACAATCTTCTTGCTGATGTGATGATCAGATCAATCATCTTACTTAGTGTTATAAAGATCTCTGTTTGGGATAGAGGAGACATTTATGTGCTTAATCATTCATTCATTCATTTAACTTATAGCAACTCTCCTAGGTGAAGGGAATTTAATTCTGAATTAGACATGGTCTCTAACCTCAGGTAGCTTACATCAACTGGGGATGCAGATATATAAATAAGTTTGTTTATAAAACCAATAGGAGCTCTGCTAGAAGATACAGGTAAGGATTTATGGGGGGTGGAGAGAGGAATGTTACAAGAGTAGAGAAAAATAACCCTCGAGTATTGGAAACTGGATGTGTTTTTACTAAGTGGAAAAGAAATCCTCATGTCCATCTTTGATGTTTTCCTTCCCCGCCCTTTCTGCCTTAGAGATCTGATGATTATATGGTGTAGTATTCTTCTGCCGTAAACATTCTTCCATTTTTTAGCCAGGGTGATGTCACCACAAGACTATGTCTGGTGTAAATGGGATACAATCCCAAAGCAAATCAGAAATGAAATGAGATCTCTTTAAGAAGAAGGAATTAGCCTCAACATAATAAAATAGTTACAACTTTGTGGGAGATATGTAAAATGGCTTACATCACTGAACTGTCCCAGATGGTAAACATAAGGCAAGACGGCGTCTTAAAATGGACGTATGGTGGATAATGGTTACAAATGTACAGTATGTGCCCAGTGCATATGTGTGAAAGAAACTTACCTTTTCAAAGCCTAACTTTTTCTGGTCTCCTGGACATTGAATGTTTATGATAACGGGCAACACAAATATACCCACAATTTCCAATATCCTAAGGGTAACAGAGCATCTAAAACCGGTGACAGGTTAAAAGAGAATGTGGGCACTGGAAAAGAAAAGAAAAACAACAACAACAACAACAACCATGTTACTAAACAGGCAAAAGAAAAAGCAAAGAGCATTAGACTCAGCACTATGCATCAGACGGCACAAATAATAAAATGGGAAAACGTCCCTTCCAGAAGGGAGGCCAGTGGAAGGCTTCTGGTCTGCCCTCTCAGCGCGGTAGGGCCAGGTCCCCCGGGGGGGAAAGGAGAGCACACAGTGGTGTGGGAAATGAAATCGAAGACGCCAGGGACCCTGATTTGGTTAGCCCAGTCACTCCACTGTGAACTTCAGGTCACACGCAGTTAAGGGCGGAAGGGGAAAGGCAGGAAGTATTCTAATGAGAATTCAATTAATTCAAGGAATCTCAGAAACCAGGTGTAAACACTGCCGGATATTAAAAGATCCCTGAGAGGAGCCAGGGTTTCGGAGCGCGTCAGATCAATTTGTGAGGCGCTGGCAAACTGGCAGATGCCCCGCTGTCGCCCCAGCTCTCCCCAACAGGTCCAATAATTAGCATCTTTGGGCTCTGAGCAAGTGTGCCTTGCAAGCCCTCGGGAGGCTAATGAAGTGAGGGACGCGCTCGGCCCCACCCCGGCTACGGCCCGGATCGTGGGGAGGCCGCCACCACCCCGAGTGGCCCAGAGGCCCCGGAGCCCGCCAGGGTGCTGGCCGAGGTGCCGGTCAAGGCCACCGAACAGCCCCGACGGCTTCCGGGCCCAGCGGGAGCACCTGGTTTCCTGTGGGTGTTGGACTCGCTGCGAGAAAATGACGCTCGGCCGTCTGATGCCGGGGCTCTGAGCTGCGGGAGCCCAACACCAACGGGGGGCAGAGGATGAAAACACAGCTGAAGAACAATGTCCTGCCCAAGAGAAGTGTTCAGTGGGGCCCCCGCAGGGGCCACTCCGAGGGCCTTTAAGGACTTTATGTCCGCATGATTAGCCAAGATGAAGGGGCCAGCTGCAAACTTTAATTTCCCGATGACACAAAGGAACCATGAACAATACATAGATAGGATTTGAATTTGTAATAAGCGGTGGCCTAATCCACAGCAAAGGATAGTCAGTGTAGACAAAAAAAAAAAAAAAAAAAAAAGCTCCTGAAGTTTCTTAGGTTCCCTATTCAGACCTAAGACATACTCTGCCCAGAGTTGTACTTCAAGTACTAGGGCTGGCTGTGGGAAAGAAGCAGTACACTTTTGGGCTGGGACTCTGAATTCCTGACAAACCTCTCCTTTCTCCTAGCAAGAAGACAAACTAGAGTTTGTCTAACAATATCACATGTACCTGTCGGGAGAATGGTCCAGATAAAGGAATGACCGCATTAGTCCACTGGGAATATTTTGTGGGGCACCAACCTTCTTTTATCGAACACCTAACCTCCGGCCAGGGAGGGGAGTTCTAAAAAAAAAAAAATGATCACCGCTTTATTCATTCTAAGATAAAAACATTTGATTTTTTTTTTTTTTCTTCAAGTGCTGTTGGAATCAAATTAGCTGCTGGAGAAGAAAATCTCAACCTTCATCTTTGTTCTTACCCTTTCAGCTCTAATCATCTTGAAGTGTTAAGGTGAATTTAAAAAAAAAAGTTTAGGTCAACAGGAAGTGTCTCGTGATGGGGACTGGCTTTCATAGCACAGAGAAAGCCAAGGGACAAAAGGGGCCAGATGTTTTGACAGGGCACTGTGGAGCAAACAGAGTCTGGGAAAGGGAAAGAAGCATTTCAACTATTCTCAGAACAGGGGGCTTTTTGTGTCCAACACATGGAGAGGTCCTGCCTCAGAAGCTTCCCTCTAAGAGGCAAAAGATGAGAAATTTGCATATGCAATGGTATTGTGCATGCAACATGTTAATCTTATTAATTATGAAAACCCCCCACCGAGGGGGCATTTGCTCAGTGCTAGGAACTTTCCCTATGTTATCTTAGTTAATCTTTGCACAAAGAGGCTGCAAAGTTGGCTTTATTAGTCCCATTTTACAGGTGAGTCAGCTTAGGCTAAGAGAACTTATTTTCCTTGTCCAAAGGCATTCCCCCTGTTACATGTGGCAGCTAAAATCGAAGCCCAGCCTGCATGACTCCAGACCCAGGCTCCAGCCCCCTGGCAATACAGAAATCGTAAGAAAGACACTTAGAACTCTGGATGACTGTCTCATTATCACCAGAATCTGACTCTTCTAGACATGGCTCCCTCTGCTAAAAGCGGAATCTGATGGAACGGGGCTGGCAGAATTTATCCTGCTCTTCCTACCCACCAAGACCGCCATCCCTACCCCAGGACAAGTAACAATCACAAAGAACTTCCCAGTCACCGTTTTCAATCTGGACTTCTTTACAATGTTGACAGAATTCCTTAGTGTGGCTTCAGGGGAGGAATGCAGTAAGAGTGCTTCCAGTCCTAGAAGAAAGCATCGCAGAGAGAAACTCACAGCTGGTTTTTCTTCTTTCCTTCTGCAAACAGAAAAGGAATGGGGGCAATGTGTTTGTTGGATAAAAAAGAAAACCCTTCTGTGTGAGATGTGGGTACGTGTGAGTCAGTCTTTGGAAGCTGCGGTCAAGTCCTAACCCTCAGAAACCCTATCCTCGCGCTCTTCTCTTTGGTACTGAAGGTACTTCGAGGCTGGAGCTAGCGGAGCGGAGGCTCACCAGCTGCCAGGATCTGGATCTGATGGCCTTCTGGGCACAGCTGTTGGGGAGATTGGGCACTGTTCCCGAGGGGAATGTGTCATCACCCAACTGCCTGGCCAGTGACGACCAGGGCGGGGGGGGGCGGGGTGAGGGGGAAGGGTGAGGTTTAAAGCTCAGAGGATCCCATTCTCACGCACTCTCCTTTCACTGAATGTTCTTCCTTCTTTGTCCAGGAGCTCTGCCTGTCTTTAGCTTCTCCTCTGCTTTCTGTCCCCTTTTTGTCGTCAAGACTCTCCGTCTCAGAGCAGGCTTCCTGGTCATCCTACTGGGGAAAAATGCTCTGTGTAACTGACCAGCCCCTGAGTGCTTCCAACCCACAATATGCCTCAGAACGATGTAGGGAAAGGTCTGTGAGAGTCGAGGTGTGCTGCAGGCTGAGCTGCCAGAGCCCTGTGCCCTCCATCCATCCTTCCTGTGTAGGACAATTGAGCTAATTAATGTGACCAGAGAACAGTTGAGCTGCTAATGAGTGCCAAGAAAGTGTTGGGAGTCCAAGACAAACGACGCTTGGCTCATATTGTAAACAGCTTAAGTTTCGGTGTTGAAAATTACTTCGGTTTTACTTAAATCATCTTCTGTACCATGCAGCCAGTTTTGAGAATGGATGCACGACAGAGCCACCCCATCTGCAATGAATAGTCTCTCCACTTTATTTAGCTTGTGGTATGAGGTAGAAGTGGCGGGGTGGGGGTGGGGGTGCTCACAGCCCGTCCAAGGCAAGGCATCATGGAAGAAGGAGAGAGAGGGGGACCATGTGTGTGACAACTTTGGTTAGCCCAGGTAAGAAAGAGCAAAGTAATCAGGTTAAAACTGTATTTCAATTTCCTTCTCTGAAGAATGTGTTACTAAGTGGATTAATGTGTTGTTTCTTTTATCTGAAGATCTGTGGTAACTCCTATCTCCTGAAATGAGATGAGTCTGCTGTGTTTCAACAGAAGCAGATGACCAGGCATTATAGAAAAATGGTAAGGGAATTTTATAACATTTTAGGGGAAAATTTGTACCTGTGCATGTACTTTTTTAGTCACTGAGATAATGCTGTTCATCACGTGAAAAGGCAGCCAAGGTAGACACGCTGGGGTCTGAATCCCCATGCTGCCACTTGCTGGCTGTTAGACCCAACTATGTTCCTCAATCTAAGACTCAACTTCTCCCCTTGCCAAGTGAACTTCTCCCCTTGCCGAGTGAGGGTGATTATAATACCTACCTCGAGGGTTTGTTAAAAGGAATCAATGAAATAATACGTGGTCGCTCTACAGTCTGTGTTCAGGAAACAAATCCTAGCTCAGATCATTTCTCTCTCAGATCATTATAAGATTAAATAGTCCAATGTGTTAGGGGACCTGTACATAGTAGGTGTTGTAAATATTATTACTCTTCCTCTCCCTCCCGGGTGGTTAGATTTGTTGAAACATTCACTCTAAGACGATGCTCCTATTTACTTTCTATACTTCAGGTCATTTTGTGGAATTATCTTGTGAATTTTAGTATTACATCTACCTGCAACCTTTAAATCAATGTGTCTCCTGAAGGGACCAAACTCTGATTCACACACAGAAAACAAGCAAACGCAACCACAAACAAATTCCACACTCAGTCACCATTTGAGGACCACACGTGAGGATCATGCCTGGGCTCTCCCAGGCACCAAGTTATCCGGTCAACTTCATACATGTCCATCTGGTTCAGGGTCATAAACCAGAACTCCTTGGCTTGCCCCTCAGACCTCAGAAATCTCTTAGAGCGAAGAGTATTTCTACAGGCCTGGCTCTATGATTTATCGTCGTCCTTATGTATTCCAAGTCATGGGGATAGGAAGAAGGCCCTAAATGCCAAGGTTTTAAAGACAGTGCCTCATAGAAATGACCATAAATAGCAACTCAGGAGGCCACTTACATGAAGTTAGACCCGTTTAGGACTAGGGGCTATTACAGTGTGAGCTTATCATAACTTGATTCAAGTGCAATAAGCAAGAAGTCGAGAAGATGACCAGTCAGTGCGAGAAAGCCAAGCGGAGATCAGATAACCACATTAAAAAGATTAAAATGTCCAGCCTGCTATAAATGCCTGCTAAAATCCTAAAAAGGAGTCTGGAGAGACCCATAAAATCATAACTAAGAAAGTAAGGGAGCCCTGAAGCTTTAACCAGATGTTCCTGTGATATGATGACTATGTTAGTAAATTTTCATCCTAGCAATACAGCTCTGTATTGATCTTTTGCTTTTATTAGTCAGTGCTGCTATGAGATTAAATATTGTCTGGAAGGAAATACAGGCTTCCCTCTCTAGAAGTCTCTTCTCAGTAACCCAGTGTTTGTTATCGCAAAGCGCACGAGGGAGTTTATAATGAATTGCACAACAAAGCAGGGGCTTGAGTCTATAAAAAGAGTTATATAAGGGGTAGCCTTATAGAGAATAACCTTATTTGGGAAGCAAGCATTGTATGCCCTCCTGAGTGGGAAACCTACGGAGAGCTGTCTGAAACAGAAATAGACACGAGTATTTATAACCAGGAGCACAATCGCAATACACAGTGCTAAACACTTAATCTATGGTTAGATTTTACTCCAGATCCAAGCTGAAGTCAGCAGAATTAAATCTTCAAGTGCATTTCAGCAGCCTTAAATCCTTCTGATACTGTTAGCGGTGGCAGGGTTCCAAAATGCATTCTGTTAATAAGACAGTAAAGTATAAAATCAAGTTATCTCCTTCAAGGAGAAAAACACAGAGCAAAGAAAACGAATCTTGTAAAATTACATTCCCAGCACTCAGGCCTTTTCTACCTGAGTTCCTTTCAATTTATTCTTTTACTACCAGACCATTCTCCTTGACAAATAACAGAAAAAGAGAAATCATCTCCCACCTTTTTTTTATTATTATTATTTTTAACTATGAAAGGAATAGTACCCCTGAAAAAAGGTTTAGGATTTTTCCTTCTTTTTTTTTTTTTTTTAGATTATTTATTTATTTATTTGAGAGAGAGAGAATGAGAGAGAGAGCATGAGAGGGAAGAGGGTCAGAGGGAGAAGCAGACTCCCTGCTCAGCAGGGAGCCTGATGTGGGACTCGATTCCGGGACTCCAGGATCATGACCTGAGCCGAAGGCAGTTGCTTAACCAACTGAGCCACCCATCTTATCTTTACAGGTCAGAGGAGGTTAAGATTTTGCCAATCAGCTTGCAATATACAGTATGAAGTCTCCTTGGGCTAGCAAAAAGAATTCAGCAGCTGTTACCTTTTCTTTCTCACTTAACATAACTTTTGGTTTACCTGCAGCTAAAAAGAATTTATGCAGCATGCACAGCGGTGTTGTTTAGGTCCCAAAGCAACTGTTAGTTTTCCCAGGAGCAGTATCAAAAGCTTGTTAAACTACCAAAAGGAAGGAAGGAGGAAAGGAAGGAAGGAAGGAAAGAAGGAAGGAAGGAAGGAAGTGAGGGAGGGAGGGAGGGAGGGAGGGAGGAGGGCAAGTAGATCCACTACCAACACCTTTGAACTCATGATGCACTATACTTGCTCAAAATGAACAAAGTCAGAATGAAGCCTAAAACTCCTTCTCCATGCCTGCTCTCACAGACTAGAGTTTGTGCACATCTGGTATGAGAGACCACCCACCGCTCTGAGATCCCTGCAGGGCGCGTTGGGTGAGCTAAGTAATAAATTTTAACCTTAACTCTGAATTTTTTTGCTCTCATGAGTTTTAGTCAAGCTCCCTCTTGTTGCATCAATATGTGTAACTGTTGGCAATTTCATGTTCTTTAGGCAATCTTTTTTTTTTTTTTTGCCTGTCCAGGAGTTAGAAAAAGATAGAAACTCCCTTGTGTTGTGAAACTAATGTGATACAAGAAATTGAGCTGTAGCAATCCATTGGGCAGATACAAAAATACATGAAAGTATAGATTTCTACTCCACTGCGAAACCATGTTATAGTTAGCTGAAAATTTAATACAGGATATTAATGTTTCCCCTCTAAGGTATCTCTTCATAGGTGATGTTGGTTTGGTTTCTTTATTTGTAGATGAAAATGTCTGGAAAATCTATCTGTATTACCTGGATATAATGCCCGTACATAGTGGATAGCATATACCTTGATACCTAAGGACAAAGACACACATGCAAAAAATTGTATCACAGAGAATTATGAAATTAAGTAAAATAAGAACATTAAACATAAATGTAATTGAACCTACAATTAGATCAAAGAGACTTAGAAGTTCTTAAGAATTATTTGTGTTGAGCTAAACAAGATACATAAATTATTTTAGAGACTTCTCTCAGATAATCGCCTAAAATGAAACCCTAAAAGCTTTCATTCTCCTCCCCTAGTCTTGCTAGATTTCATGCAGACCCCTACATTTTAGTTATGACATCAGAGTTAACACTTTATAGATCATAATTCACCCCCATTATCCTTTAGTCAATTTAATGAGTGTAAGAAGATACGATGGCTTTTTAAAGTTGATTTGAGAAGCATTCTAATCTAGGTAGAACTCAAGAGATGCCTTATTTACAGCAACCCAACCACAGATCATGGGTGACTTTGGCAGATGGAAACCTTTTTGTCATTGTTGTTCATTCCATTTGCTTCAGTTTAAGGAGGTGTTATTTTATAAGCTGGTCCTCAAATTCTGGTTGTCCGACCTAGTCATTGCCTCCAGTTTCCAGTGTGTGGCTATTACTATATGGTTTGAGCCACTCTAGTTCATTCTTCAGGCCTAGCTTTTAAGGCTCAGCTCCAAAATGTCCTTCTTTAAATCCTAATGGTTGAAATTAATCGCTCCCCTCATCTAGCCTTCTGTTTGTGTCTACTTTGATTAAAGTGATTTCTGTAAGTGACTTCGTGCCAACTTGTGAGCCTCCTAGACTCACTTCTCATTCTTTCTTAGATCCCCATCCCATAAAATATGCCTCATAAATGTCCCTGAACTGAATTGCCTTTTCTAAAAGCTGGGAATTAAATCCACCCATAGGGAATAGTACGAAGACGAATGAGCAGAAGACAGAAACATATTCTAATGATGTCAGAGATGAAGCCAACACACCTGGTCCCAGAGCCTTGGTAGGGTGTGTATGTAAAACTAAATTAACTGCAAGAGGATTTAATGAGTACAGTGGATGTTCTCATCCTCCAGGTGGCCCCCGGAGAGAATGTTAGCACCATGAGAAGAAGTGGAGAAAGGAAGAGAGGCTGCTGTTGACTCCAGTATAATAAAGACGAGTTCTCTTCCTCTCCATTCCTCCATTCTGCATATTTCAAAATGACAATAAGGGAAACGATTTATAGCCGACTCCAGGTGCCCTTTGCTGTGCAACTCCTGTCTCATCAAGAGAGATGAAAAAGAGACCTCTTTTTCCATAAACAACTCTGAGCCCCATTAATATTGTTCGATTCCCACTTACAGCACTTTCTGCTGCTTGTCTTTGTTCAATGACACTAAAATCCTGGCAACTCAGTCACTCCTCTGTTTCTATACCACCAGATCAGAGCGCCGGAAATGGTCTCCAGCTGGAGGGAATTGGGACACACAGAGACCTAGAAGGGGACCCAGTTGTTGCATTTTGATGCTATCTTCTGATGTCTCCATTATAACTTGCATCATTCTGCGTGATAAGATGTCATCTTAACTTGAGATTCTACCATCACCTTATTGCCCAATGGCACTGTTTCCTTCTCACCACCGCCCCAAAGAGAGAGGTTCTCAAACTTTAGGAGATGCTCTTCCCATTCAGTCAGTCTAGAACTGTATGTAGGTATCAGCATTTTATTATATTGTCCATCCCTGCTGACTCATTTTACTTGGTTGTTAAACACAGTCCTTTGAGTGAAGAGGAAGCAAGATTAAACTGGGTTGTTTTCTACCCAGGTTTGGGGGCAGGGGTTGGTAATAGATGGGTGGGGGAAATTCGAAGAAAGAGTTCCCTCATTTTTTACACTTGAGGAAAGAAAACTTAAGAATATAATATTATAATCAAATTCAATTTAACCAAAAAAACATCTATTTCTTCATTAAAAGCACTGGGCTGGTTACTGGAGATACAGATACTGAAATTTGGGTCCCTGTGCTCAAATTGCAAACACAGTCCAAAAAGAATAACCATTCTGGCTCAGACAATGGATCATTCAGTTAGTTCAATTCTCTGTCTCAAAAAAGTACAAAATGGAACTTTAGGCAGAAGGTCGTAGTTTGTCCTTGACGTCAACTTTCTGGTAAGTATCCTATGTTTCCGAACTAAGGTTAGGGGCCAATTGTCTGTGCAGGTACCACTGGTAACAGGACCCAAAGGCACATCAAAGGTCATCCAGCCCTGTCTCCCCATGTCATGGATGAGAACACCGGAAGCCCCAAGAGATTAAGGGACTCGTGAAAGACTGCTGTTACTTTGTAGCAGAGCTGGCACTAAAGCCAGGTCTCCTGTCCACGGCTTTTCTCACTTTACCAGGCTTGGAGTAAGGCTGTCCATTAGTTCATTCATCCATTTATCCATCCATCTATTCATTCTACAGATATTTAGTGAACACCTACCACATGCCAAGTGTTCTACATTGAGGATGTGAGGTTGGGGATAATCCTCTTTTTGTCTTCACAATCTTATAATCTAGGGAGATTCAGATCAGAAAACAGTTTACATAAAGCCAATTTACTTTGATTTTTGTCATCACCACAATTCTCACAAGTGTGAAGCGAAATCCATTCGTTGTCTTCCGGCATGATTTTCAGATTTAGGTCATGTATCTTCCTGGCACTTTGTTTCACTGTCTGATCAATTTGGATCTTTTTCTGTCAGTCTTCTCCTTGAGACTTCTCCACCACTGTTTCTTTCCAGAGAGGAGGCAACAAGTTGTACAAAGTGTTTTAGGAATGCATGCTCCACAATTTGGGTATAAAGTAAAGGTTTTTTTTCTCCCCAACTTGCCTTAAGACAATGGCCTTTGGACCTGCAGCGACTCTTTAGAATCATGAGTCTCAGACTCTCTTCTAGTTTCCAACAGAACCAACAGGTGATTATCCAGAAATAGTTTGATTTCTTTTTCTCTATGAGCCTCACCTTTCATTGGCATGCATGAAAGCACATATCCTCTATTTATTCACACAACTTCTCAAGATGGTTATAGACTTTATTCTTCTTTAGCTGACATTTGACAAACAAAAGATCTTAGTTACAATTTTTAAGTTAGAATATTTCACTGAGGATGCCCCCATCCCCAATTAGCCTTGTTAAATTACAGGAGAGAATGAAGGGGCAGTTTTGACCCTCCTGAAACTCAGCCTTCTCTGGACTAGCCACTCCCCTTAGCAGCTGACTTTATTAATGAGCTCATCCTCTGGCTTAACTCCTCAGCCAAGGCAAATCCAAGGTAGCAAATTGCATTTTACAGCTGTAAAACCTAAAACTTTATCCCACAGGAGTCACAGGACCCTGAAAGAACTCACATTTGTATTATAAGTAAAATGTCAGTAGCTCAGAAAAACAAGGGCCCACAATGGACCGTTTCTTGCATCACCTTCAAAGATATTAAATTGATTTACCCATACGTATATAACACTTAATAATTTCCCAAAAGTATCTAATTTATCATCCAATTAAAGGATAAATTTTTTATTATTTTTTAAAGATCTTGTTTATTGATTTGAGAGAGAGAGAGCACCCGGTAAGAGTGGGGGCAGAAGGAGAGAGAGAATCTCAAGCAGACTCCACCTTGAGTGTGGAAGCAGGCTCCGTCCCAGGATCCTGAGATCATGACCTGAGCCGAAATCAAGAGTCAGAAGCTTAACTGACTGAGCCACCCAGGTGCCCCAAGGGGATAAACTTTTTAAAAAAAAGAATAGAGACTATTGGGGCACCTGGGTGGCTCAGTCGGGTTAAGAGGCTGCCTTCGGCTCAGGTCATGATCCCAGGGTCCTGGGATCGAGTCCCACATCAGGCTCCCCCTGCTCAGCGGGGAGTCTGCTTCTCCCTCTCCCCCTGCTTGTGCGCTCTCTCTCTCTGTCAAATAAATAAATAAAATCTTAAAAAAAAAAAAGAATAGAGGCTACATCTCTTACATTCTCTTTAAAAAAACACTAATATATACTTTTTGGACGTGGTGGATGTATAATAGATGCAATTTGACTAATGATCCATTCTGTCTTTAAATCCTAATAGTATCAGTCATTCATTTAATTGTTGAGTGACTGTCATGTACCTAATGCTAGGCTTTGTGTTATGAGGCATATATCAGATATATTTGACATAACCCTGCACTCAAAAATTTTGCAACCTTACTGAAAAGGAAAACACACATGAACTAATTGGAATAATAGATCTAGAAGAACTTTGAAGTCTCTCCAGTTCACTTTCCTTGTAATAGATATCCCTGCCATTCACAAATATCTCTGGCTCTGCTTTCTTCTGAGTACCTGGGACAACTGGAACTCTCAATCCCTTGAACTCTGGGTAGGTTTTGTGACTTGCTTTGGCCAAAAGTTGCAAGTGAAGGGATGTATGTCACATATTGATGGAAGCATTTAAAAGCTGGGACACAAGTCTCCGTTTCCCTTCTTTTCCTGATCTAGCAACTGTGGAGGAGACTTCATGGTTGTCCTAGGCTATTCGAGCAGCTGTAACAAAATATCATAGACTAGGTGGCTTATAAACAATAGAAATTCACTTCTCACAATTCTGGAGGCTGGAAGTCCAGGATCGGAGTACCAGCACAGTTGGATGAGGGCCCTTTTCCAGGTCACAGACTTCACATTTTATCTTCACATGGCAGAAGAGGCAAGCTAGCTCTCCGCAGTCTCTTTTTTTTTTTTTTTGATTCTTTTTTTTAATCTTATTTTATTTTTTATTTTTAAATTTTTTATTGTTATGTTAATCACCATACATCATTAGTTTTAGATGTGGTGTTCTATGATTCATTGTGTGCAGTCTCTTTTTATAAGGGCTCCAAGCCCATTCATGAGGGTGGAGCCTGATCACCTCCCAAAGGCCCCACCTCCTAATACCATCACCTTGGGCATTAGGTTTTCAACATGAATTCTGGGGTTCTTTTGCGGGGCGGGGGTGGGGGATGGAGAGTGGGCAGTTGCAAACGTTCCGACCATAGTTATGGTGAAAAGGCAGAAAGCCTGAATCCTGGTGTATGGAGCACGGAAGTCAGCTGCTCTGGGCCCCTCGGAGAGCCTTCCTATGAGCTAGAAAACCAATTCTGGTTGTATTAGGCCTTGAAATTTTAGGGTTATTTGTTACCAAAGTATAACCCAGCCTATTCTAACTAAATCCAACGTGTTGTAGATGGGAAAATTGAAGTGTTAACCTGTGTGGTATGGAAACTCAGTGTATTAAGAGTTTAGTGTAAGCATGGACTGGGATGTTGCATACTTCTTCATGAAGATATTATCTAACGTGAACTTCTCTTTGTAGGGCATTTATGACTAATTTGGGGGAAGTGGCTGTGGCCTGGGCAGGGGTGTTAATGGAGGCAGTGATGAGACAGTCCAGGTCAGGAGAAAATGAGCACCTAATTATACCAACAGCAGTCCTATCTTAATATGCATAACTATTGGTGCTAAGCACTTTATTTGCATTACCTGATTTAATTCTCACAGCCATCCCAATGGAAATAATAATAATGATAATGGTAAACAACTATCTCAACCTTTCCTATGAGATAGCAATGGTTACTATTTCCATTTCTTTAAAAAGTAAACCAAAGCTTAGAAAGCTTTACTCTGAATATCTGGAACTACCTTATGGGTAGATTCTCTCCCAGCTTCTCCCCTGATGAAGCAGAAGGGGTGTCTCTTTTCTTTGAAAGAGTCCTCTCTTCACTTTGCAGTGAATCCCACCTTTTCTCTGGGATGTCATCCTAATGGCTGTCTCTTCATTCTTCCTATTTCTACTGGTCCATCCCTTTGCCTTAAAAAAAATAGGCAAACAACTTAACATTTTAAAGTAAAAAACTGTTTTAAAAAATATAAAACCAAAGCAATTACATCCTGATTTGCCTTCAAGTTATCGTGCTCTCTGTTTTCATCTCCTTAACCCATTACGGAACCTCCCATGGTTGAGTCACCACTGAGTTTCTGGTTGCCAAATTAAATGGATGCAATGAGCCATGTTCTTACTGGGCCTATTGACTGGGGCTAACCTGGGCTTCTAAGGCTCTATTCTCTTCTGGATCTTCTTACTCCTTTACTGTTCTTTTTAAATCCACGTTAAAGATTCCTCTTTCTCCACTGGCCCTTTAAAAGGCGACCCCATATTGGTGTCCTTAGTCCTTATTCTTATCACTCTTCATGGGCTATGAGGACATCCTCATCTACTCTCATGACTTAATTACATGCTAATATGTTACATTCCCCCCAGATCTAAAGCTCTGGTCAAGTTCTCTCTCAAGGACTTCATAAATATATATTCTACCTCTTTGTTCATATATCACCAAGGCCCCTTGAAATAATTAGGTAAACAAACACATTCCTTGCCACCCCCAACCTTTTTCTCCCGAACTCCTTATCTTCATAAATGACTCCATCAACTACCCACTCCTTCAAACTGCAAGCCTATAAGCCTATTTCCTCTTCTTTCACAATAATTAGACTCCACAGCTTGAATCTACCATCTAAATAGCTCTCAATTTCTACATCTTATTTTTGCCATCTCTGGTATGTGTTTAATTTAAGGCCTTGCCGCCCTCATCTTCTTTAAAGATCACCTCTTTAATCCCTCCAAACCATTCTTCACACTTCAGCCAGAGAATTGTTTCTAAAGTTGGAGTATAGTCACACCATTCTCTGCATTGTTCCAAGGTGCTTCATAGCATTCCAGATAAAATCTAAATGCCTTAGGGGCACCTGGGTGGCTCAGTCATTAAGTGTCTGCCTTCGACTCAGGTCATGATCCCAGAGTCCTGGGATCGAGCCCCGCATCGAGCTCCCTGCTTGGCAGGAAGCCTGCTTCTCCCTCTCCCACTCCCCCTGCTTGTGTTCCCTCTCTCGCTGTGTGTGTCTCTCTCTCTCTGTTAAATAAATAAAATAAATCTTTAAAAAAAAAATCTAAATGCCTTAGTAGATGCACATAGTCTTTCATGACCTGATCTATGCTCCACTTTTCTACTGTTTTTCTGCTGCTTCTCCTTGCTTCACACTTACCTGCTGAGCCAAGCCAAAGAGCGGGAGCAAGTCTCTCTGGCCTTCTTGGTGTGGCCTCCTTTACTCTTACCCTTTACTCCTCCAAGTGGTTTCCTCTGGAATTTTTCACCTGGCTTCAAGTTCCAGTTCAAGAGTCCCCTCCTTAGGTGCTCCCATGTCCATACCCTTTCTGTAAGCATGCACCTCTGATGCTTCTAACTTACTACACAGTGTTCATGTGCAGGGTCCTCTCCCGACTGAAGGTACAAGATTACTAGGTGCAGAGTCTATGTCATGTTCTTCTTTGTATTCCTGTGCCAAAAACAGTGACTGAGAACAACAGATGCTCAATAAATGTTGTTAAATAAATGAATTAGTAATAGATTATATGAAATAGAATAAAAATTACTTGCAAAATGATATATTAAAACATACTGAAAATTATATCAAAATTGAGTTATATGAGAAATTATTGAAACTTTGGTTAGCATTTCCTTCTACAAATGAAGGGGGACTTCTTTTTTTAAATGGTCATCACATAGCTCGATTCCATTTCTCCTCTCAAATGTATTTAAAAGACCACCAACCTACCTGCATTTCACAACAGATATGGCGTTAGGCTTTTGAAATAATGCACAAAAATAAAATCAACATGTGTTATCAAGATTTATGGTATGCTCACTCTGGTTCAGAACCCCATAGCTAGGAAGGAGACACATGGCAAAGAAATGGGCTTTCTCTTTTCTTGTTTCCTTTTCTTTTTACTTTGTTTGTCTCATTTGTAGCCTAGAAGTTGCTTCTGAACCACAGGTAGGCATAAAGACAGCTTGATCTTTGAGGATTATTGATGCGTCTAGAAGGTAGGTTCCATAACTCAACCTGTTTTCTGCATGAGTGGAACACACCAAATCATTTAGTGCTTCAATGAAATTAAGAGGGCTAGATGTACTTCTGTTTAATAAGGATACATCAGATTGGAGCCTATATTTTGATTTTGTGTGTGTGTGTGATAGTACTGTAAATTCTCTTTTTTCATTTTCTCAATCTCATTAACTTCGTTCTCGTTGCTTCATTATTTTCAGAACTGTCTTCTGTAGCTGCACTTTTTTTTCAAGCCAACTCATCTGTCAGCTGTTACAGTATTTTTTTAATTATATTTTTCCAATATTTCTTTCCTTGTCATCATTTATTTTTAATTTACGTGCATATATTATTTTTATGATGAAGCACAAGAATAGCTGCATTTTATACACAATATATAGTTACGAAACTTTTTATAGGGTTTTTGCCTCTTGTGTCTCACAATGAAATTCCAATTCTTCTGTTCTTCCCAGATTTATGCAGAGAAGAGGCCATTAGGAGGCACATAGACCCATGTTGGTAGGCTCTGAAGGTTGGACTCAATCAGTGATTGCCACGGATTATCTAGTTCTGATTTTGAGGCTTTGTGTTTTAAATTGCCATCTTGAGCAGCAGGATATACTTACAAAGCATTTAGAAAGTGAACCGTTAGTAAAACAAAACAAAACTAAACAAAAATAAAACCTTTCTTCAAGGTCATGACTACAGCAGACCAATCCCCTGGCATCAAGTGCTATGGTGCATGATGAATACCCCAGACAAGGGGAAGCATGATAAAGAAGGGAGCAGGGATCTAGAAGAAGTTGAGCCATAAGAGAGAGCGAGGGTTCTGGAGGGTAACCCAGTCACCTACACTAGGTCTCAAGTTGAATATCAGCCTCCAAGTGCTCATATTCTTTGTGATTCTTTACATAAAAATTCAGAGCATGGATATTCTCTGACTCCATCCCAGGGGACAGAAAAGAACAAAATAATGATAATAATACCAGATATCATTTATGGAGTGTTTACTATGTGCCAAACATTTCTATACCTTAAATATGTACTGTATCATTTAACCTCATAACTAATCTATGAAGTAGGTACTTTATAATTTCCATTTTAAAAAATGAGTAAAGCAAGCACTGAGGATAAAACAATTTGACCAAATTTGCACAAGTATTAATAGGTGATGGACATAGGGGTTAAAACCAGGTTCTCTTATACCAAAGCTCTTGATCTTAGGTACTGCACTGATAAAAATTATTGGGAAAATATGTAATTAAGAGAAATAGTGGAAGAATGGTTCCTTCTCCTCCCCCCAACTCCTTACCACAAAAGCACCTCAGTCTTTGGTCTTCTCTTTACTTACACTCAGATCCTTATTGGGCTCAGCCAGTCTTATGGCTTTGAATAACAATTATATGTTGACAAAGTCTCAAATTTATATCTTTAGTCCAAATCTCTTTCATGAATACTAAACTCATATATCCAATTGCCTTCCTCACATCTCCACTTTGATGCCACATAGATATCTCATACTTAACACCCCCATACTGACCAGTCTTTCCCCTGTCATAACCCTTCCACTTCTCAGTTAATGGCACCTCCATATCCCAGCTGTTCAGACCAAACCCCCAAGACTTTCTTGACTTTTTCTTTTACCCCAGTCCAATCTGTTGTCAAATTCTGTTAGTTCCCTCTTCAAAATTTTTTCAGACTCTGACACCTTCCACTACCACCCATATGAAACCTGCCTAGTCCTGACCACCATTCTGTCTCACCTGAATTATTATAATCATTTCATAATTGGTTTCTTTGCTTCCAACCCCATTCATTTACAGTTTATTCTATACAGAGAAGTTAGAGTGATCCTTGTAAAATATAAGTCAGATCATGGTCATCCTTTGTTGAAAACCTGCAGTGGCTCCAATTTTCACCTAGAATAAAGGCCTGTCTTATAATGGCCTATAGGATTCTGTGTGATCTGACTCTCCCTCAAAACTGTCTTGAAAGGAGAGGATATTTTTCCCTCGCCCTCCTCTTCTTCTTCTCCACTCTTCCTTCTTCTTTTCCTTGTCCTGCTCTGCTTCATTCTCACCTTCATCTTACCTCACTGTTGACTTACTCCATAACACAAGTTCTTATAGAACAAAATGGAATTCCATATTTGGCAATGTCTAGTGAATGAAACTTGGATTCTGTCTTTGACCAAACAGCTTTCCACCCCACCACGAAGACAAGAGATATGGAACTCATCCTTGATTACCTCTCCATCATTCATTATATTCAATTAGTCCCAAGACCATAGGCATGACTCTCAAGTCCATTTCTTCCTTTCAGTCTCCACTGCTGCTGAGTGTGAGCTCTTTTCATCTCCCACATATAACCCCTCAACAATCCCCTCAGAGGTATCCCTTTCATTGGCCTTTCCCTCCATCTATTCTCCACCTTCCAGCCAAAGTTGTATTTCTAAAAGGCAAATTGGACATCATTTCTTGCCTTAAAGATCTCCATTGCTTTCCCTTTATTTTTTAATCTTTTTGGATCAAGGATCCCTTAGAAGTCTGACAATACATACGAACTTCCCAGAAAAGTATAAGTACCAAAGTTTACATTAAACTTCAGGTGATTCACAATGCTCTGCAACCATCCAAGAAAGTGTTCAGCTCCGAGGGACTCTATGTTAATGAACCATAGGAGAGTCCACCAAAGTTTTTCAATCTCTGGTCCATAACCAACAGCCTCATATTCCACAACTACCTTTACTCTTCCAGATTTAGCTCAAGGGAAATGTTTCCTAATCTCCTGAGGAAGTTAATCTTTCCTCTTCTCTCCAAAGCATATATTGCAATTATCACATCACGTTTTAAATATTTTTAAACATTTTCTCTCCTTAGAACTCCCAATTCTTTGAGGACAGGGCTATCAAATTTTTTACCTATGTCTCAGTCCTACCACAGACCCTAGGACATAGTTGATATTCAGTAAATATTTAATGAGTGACTATATCAAAGGTTAAAAAAAAAAGGAAAAACAGTGATTTCGATGTTAAAGATTTGCCCATCCTTGCTTCTTCCACCCTTTCTGATATTAACCAGAAAAGAGATAATTTGGGTCCATCAAATTACAATTATATGAATTATATAACAATTATATATATGATGGTAATTATATACAACTGAAGTAAGTTTTCCCTCAATTCTGAGCTTTGTCATTACAGTTCTTTTGGTTGACCTTTGTTATTTCCTAATTCCAGGACTGGGATAAGTTTTTGCCTCTGGTTCCTCTTTTGATCTCTAGAGAAATAAACTTTTGTCCAGTTTTAGCCTTTCTTTGTCCCAATATATTATTAGGAGAGTAACCTTCAAGACCAATTCATCTGCTCATCAGCTCTTTAACTCTGGGTTTGCAGAGTCTCTTCCCTCTGGTCCATAGTGTAGAGCAGTGTTTCTCATGGAATGGTCCATGGAATCAGAAGCACTTAGGACACTCTAAGTGAGAGTGAAGCTGTAACGTGAGTTCCCACTTTTTCAAGGTGCAGGTTCTGAGACCTACTTCAAACTTACTAAATAATACTTCTGGGAGGCAGAAAGATATTCTGGAATTATCATTTTAAAACTTTCCTAGGGCAATGCTCTGTGCATTGAAATTTGGGAACCTTGGACCTAGAACTCACCTCCATTCTCTTTCTATTGCATGAATGTACATCTGGGTTTCTTCCTTCTCGTCTTCACTCCCTTTTGTTAACACCATACCTTAAATTCACCATGACTAGTGAATACCTTTCTTACTTTGTTTGTTTCCATAAGCAGGAACAAGGTTAAGAGTAAGACGTTGGAGCCAGAAAAATCTGGGCTTAAATTTCCCTTCTGCCACTTATTTGCCATGTGAGATGAGTTGTACTCTCTAAACCACATGTTCTTTAGCTTTCTAATGATACTTACCCCATAGGACTGTTGTGAAAATTTAACAGGATAATATATGTAAATTATTTATTTAACATAGTTTACAACCCAAACGAAGTTGGGTAAATGGTAGTTATTAGTAATAGTGGTAGTTATTAGTAATAGTAGTAATAACAACCCTGAAATTTGTCATTTTCTCAATAAGGTATCTTTTTCATAGTATATGTATGTTTGCATGTAGATATGTACATTTATGAGGAATAATATCTATTTAATATAATAATATATATTAATATAACTATAATATATACATATTCATATAAGAGGTTTCTAATTAGTAGACCATTTGCCTCTCCTTATTAACCTGTTCCATTTGTCCTGTCTTCTGACTCCCATCGGTCTGTCTAGCATTTCAACAATCAGCCTTAGGTCTGAAGTGGAGGTAGCTGAAGATCAAATCTTATTCAGCACTTAGAAAATCACTTCATTCTATTAGGAGAATTTTTAAGTACTTAGATGAATCACTATGAAGACTAATTTTGAAAACTGTGTTTGATCAGTGGTACAGTGTTGGTTGATAGCTCTGCTATTCCCAAAGGAATCTTAACAAAATATTTTCAAAGAGAAACACTTTGAAGTGAGAAAAGATTATGGGGGAAGGCAAACTTGGGGGAACAATCATGCTTAATAAGAATTCTTCATAAGGTTTCTTATTCATTAGACAATTTTACAAACTGTGAGCCATGTCAGTGGAGCCTGTTTATCAACTACTACCAAACAGTGACTCTCAAAGATCTCTACAATAATGTGGGGGAAAAAATGGTTCCAGGAGATTCTCAAAGATTTTTCTACAGGGGAAAAAAAAAAAAAAAAAAAGGAAAGCAGTATAAATTTGATTTAAGTCAGACTTCCCTCTCCTGAACTAAAATGTGTCATGATCACAGCCATCCTGATGTCATCTGGAATTTCTTCATCATTAAAAATCTCTAAGTGAGAGTGAAGCTGTAACATGAGTTCCCATTTTTCAGTTTGAAGATTTCAGCAGGGATTCCATCAGCTCTTGAACTATTGCTGTATCTACCTGATGGCTTTCAGGAGATTGAACTGAATAGCACAAAGAACTCTGGTGTTTGGAACGTTTCAAGTGAGCCTCTGACACTCAATAGTCTCCATCTCTAGTTCTTAATATGCTGAATCATAAAAGTCTTTATTAGAATGGGGGTGGGTTGGAAAAGAAGACATTCAGTGAGAGTTTGAAGAGGCAGGGGGCATTTGTTAACTGTGAGACCAGGTTTCCAGAGGGCGCTGTAAACCAGTAGGGAGACTGAGTGCTGGGCAGTACGGGGATGACAATACAGAAGAGAACAGCGGCCACAAGATTGACAATCATGTATCTTCTGAGAAGTCTTCACCAGAACCTCTTGTCAGCTTTTTCTCTACTGGTGAGCCTTCTCATGCTTTCATTTCCTTCCCTACCCCGCTCAGATTCCACGATCTATCACTTCAGTCACTCTCCTCCTGGTATCCTCCATCTCTTCATCCCATTGTCCTTTTATAGCCATCCATCTGGCTAAATCCTGGAAAATTCGATTTGCCTTTCCCTGTGCACATGCCCAGGATTGTAACCACTGCTGGAGAGAACCATGACAGGGTGGTCTGGGGTCACTATAAACCCATGTGATGCAAATTCAAAGATGCCAGGTGATCATCATTTTTTCTTACTCACTGCTCTGTCCCGTTCTGCATATCAACTTCGTCAAACCTTCCAAATCTTTAAATCCATGTCCCCTCAGCTTCTCTTTACACCCTTCACAAAGAATCACCTATTTTACTGGAAATACAGACAATGTTGGATGGGAACACCTCACTTCCTGCTCCCAAGCCCACAGAGTCTCATTTTATCCACCCCTTGCCTCTTCCCTCCTCACACTTGGGAAGGAGAGTTCTGGATGAAATGACTTCCATCAGTTTCTTTTCTCTGCCCTATCTCTTCAACTTCTCCCTCTCATGGTTCTTTTGACTCTGCAAATATGTCTCCCATCTTAACTCTAAATGCCCTTCCCTCCCCCTTCCTTCCAACCAAGCATCTTTTTTGTTTTTGTTTCTGTTTTTTGAGAGAGAGGGAGAGTGCACGCTCACAAATGGAGGGAGGGGCAGAGGGAGAAGAAGAGTGAAAATCCCAAGCAGACTCCCTGCTGAGCACGGAGCTCGCCCTGGTGTTCTATCTCATGACCCTGAGATCATGACCTGGGCCTAGATCAAGAGTTGGATGCTTAACTGACTGAGGCACCCAGGCGCCCCCCAACCAAGCATCTTGAGAGAACTGTTTGCATTTACTGTTTTTACCTTCTTGCCTTCCCCTCCCACCAGACCACCAAGTGGCTTCTGTCTCTTTCTAGTCACTAATTCCAAGAGCCATTTTTGAATTGTTATGACTTGACCCAGTCACTTTCCCCTGGCCATGAAATTCTTCATATTTTGCTCCTCCTGTCCCAGCCCTGCTCTTCCCACTCTCTTTTCCAGGCTCTTCTTCCACTGTCCATCCCTTAAAGTGTCAGTTTTTTGTTCAATTTAAAGGTGTTAGATAGTAACATCGGTGTGTCAGTTGTTGTTCATGACCTCTGGTGTTCTTGTTCTTTATCTAAATTATTTGTGAGAGGTATTTTAAATTTGAAGTTACCAAAATTTCATAGGCTTTGTATCAGGCATTGAAAACATTCCAAAATTTTCACTTATTTTTTAATTGTAAAGAAAATGTTAGTTTTATGCAATAAAATCTGTTGATCCTTTCCTTTATAGTTTTTGTTTTTAGTGCCATGCCTAGAAAGGCCTTGTCTTCGCTAATATTTAAAAACTATTGATCTCATCTTTATATGATTTTTTTGGTAAAGATTCAGGTTCACAGCAAAATTGAGAGGAAGGTGAAGAGATTTCCACCACACATGCAGAGCCTTCATGACTATCAACATCCCCACCAGAATGGTACAGTTTTTACAACCTATGAACCTACTTTGATATGTCATTATCACCAAAGTCCATCATTTACATTAGAGTTTACTTTTGGTGTTGTACATTTTATGAGTTTGGAAAAATGTATAATGACATGTATTCATCATTATGGTATCATACAGAGTATTGTCACTACCCTAAAAAATTCTCTATGCTCTGCCGAGTCATCCTTCCCCTGACTCCTAACCCTTATCAACTATTGATCTTTTTACTGTCTCTGTGGTTTTGCATTTTGCAGAATGTCATATAGTTAGAATCACACAATATGCAGACTTTTTAAAATTGGCTTCTTTCACTTAGTCGTATGCAGGTAAGTTTCTTCCAGGTCTTTTCATGGCTAGGTTTCTTTTTAGGCTTAATACCTCATTGTCTGGATGTGCTGTAATTGCTTTATCTGTTCACCTACTGAAGGACATCTTGGCTATTTCCAAGTTTCAGCAATTATGAATAAAGCTTCTATAAACCTCCGTGTGCAGGTTTTTGTGTGGACCTAAGTTTTCAACTTCTGTGGGTAAATCCCAAGGAGTGTGTTTTCTGTATCACGTGGTAGGAGTATGGTTAGTGTTGTAAGAAACCCCCACACTGTCTTCAAAATAGCTGCACCATTTTGCATTCCCACCAGAGATGAATGAGTTTGTTCCTACACCATCCTTGTCAGCATTTGATGTTGTCAGTATGCTGGATCTTGGACATTCCAATAGTTGTGTAGTGGTTCTGTTTTTCTTCTAATAGTTTTATGGTTTAATTTTTGAGGTTTAAAGCTATAGTTTATCTGAAGTTTATTTGGGTGGAACTTTATTATGATGTATAAAAGAGAGCTCACTTTAATTTGTTCCAAATGGTAAGCCACTTGTCCCAAAATAACTTACTGAACCATCCTCTTCCAAAGATATTTTAAATGTCGCCTTTTTCGTTCTATCAATTTCTCATAATATTTGAATCTATTTCTAGACTTTCTATTCTGTTCTGTTGATCTGTCCTATTTTTGTGCCTATTCCTTAATGCTTTTAATAATGTAGATTTATAATGCATTTCAGTAACTTACAGGGAATATAGACGTCTAAAACTTTTTTATTGACTGGTTTTATACTTTCATTTTTTTCAGATGAACTACAGAAGCATTTTGTCAAGTCACAAAGAGAAATTTGCTATTTATATTTTGACCATAATTTGCTACATTTGTGAATTAATTTGGGAAAATATGGACGGCTGTGTACTCTTAAGCTTTTTCTACCAGATGTTATGTCTCTCTTTTTTGGTTCCCAGGAAAAGTTTAAACTGTTCTACCTATAAGTTTCATATTTCTTGTTAATTTTGCTGCTAGTAATTTCTGCTTTTGGTTTTGGTTGTTATCATGAATGAGATTTCTGTTTTCCATTATATTTTTATATAGAAGATTTATGTGATTATCTTGATTCCAGATACCTTACAAAACATTCTTAGTAGTTTTAATAATTTTGTAGTTTACTTTGTAGGTTTCTAAAAAATGTTTTAGTATGTAATTTGCAAAACAGATGGTAACTTGTTTCCAATAAATGCACGTTTTAAATTTTGTTTTATATCTGACTACTAAGTAAAGAAATTTCAGAAAAAATATTAAAAGGAATGGAGATTTTTCTTGTATTAAATTTGAAAGTCTCTGACTTTATTATTGGGGATGACATTGTTTGATAAACAGATTTGATATGTATTTATTTATTTGTATGCACTTAGAATACCTCCAGAAGGTTAACCAGAAACCAGTAACAGCGATTGTGTGTGGGAAGAGATTTGATTAATGGGACAGGTAGGTAAGGAAATATACTCAATGAATATACTTTTGCATCTTTTGAACTGTGTGTTATTTATACATATAAACCCATTCAAAACAGAAATAATAGAATTAGCAAATCAAAGTAACATTTGTTCTTATTAAGAAAGTATTTATTCAGGGGGGCGGAGCAAGATGGCGGAGGAGTAGGAGACCTGGATTTCGTCTCCTCTCAGGAATTCAGCTGGATAGGGATCAAACCATTCTGAACACCTACAAACTCAACAGATCAAAGAAAAGAATAGCAACAACTCTCTGAACAGAAAAGCAACCACTTTCTGGAAGGTAGGACATGCGGAGAAGTGAATCCGAGGCGATATTCGGGAGGATAGATGGCGGGGGAGGGGCCTCCGTCAGCCGCTTCTGGCAAGTGATAGAGCCGCGGAGCACAAAATCGGAACTTTTAGCAGTCTGCTCCACAGGGCGCCTGGGTGGCTCAGTTGGTTGAGCGGCTGCCTTCGGCTCAGGTCATGATCCTGGAGTCCCT
>NC_138381.1:41863045-41887046 GCF_054177405.1 Leptonychotes weddellii | reverse complement strand
ATTCTTATGTTAATCCCCATACATTACATCATTAGTTCTAGATGAAGTGTTCCATGATTCATTGTTTGTGCATAACACCCAGTGCTCCATGCAGAACGTGCCCTCCTCAATACCCACCACCAGGCTAACCCATCCTCCCACCCCCCTCCCCTCTAGAACCCTCAGTTTGTTTTTCAGAGTCCATCGTCTCTCATGGTTCTTGACAGTTCTTTAAAACATTAAATATTTAGTTACCATATCAGGCAGCAATTCTACCACGAAGTACATACACTCAAGAGAAATGAAAACAAATGTAAAAACTCTACATAAAAACTTGCACATGAATCCTCAGATAGCATTATTCATAATAGTCAAAAAGGGGAAACAACTCAAATGTCCCTTACTTAATTAATGGATAAATAAAGTGCAGTATATTCACAAGAGGGAATATTATTCAGTCATAAAAAGGAATGAAGTACATGCCACAACATGCATGAACCTTGAAAACATGCTGAGTGAAAGAAGCCAGACACAAAAGACCACATTCGGTATGATTCCATTTATATGAAATGTCCAGAATAAGCAGATCCATAGAGACAGGAAACAGATTACCGGTTGCCAGGGGCTCAGCGGAGAGCAGAATGCGAGTGACTGCTAATGGGTTATGAGATTTCTTTTTGGGGTAATGAAAACATTCTGGAATCCCAGAGTGGTTATGGTTATACTACTTCGTGAACACAATAACACTGAATTTATACTTCAATACTTCATTGAATTGTATACTTCAAAATACACCAAAGGGTGTGTATGTGAACGATATCTCATTTAAAAGAAAAAAGGAAAAGAGAAAGAGAAAGAGAGATCTATAATTACCAAAAAAAGATCATGGATTATCAGCTCTGACAGTACAATGGTTGCTCAGTATTTCTCAGAAAGACGGTGACAGTAGACTATTTTTGTTTTTCTCATGTTTAAATACTAAGACGAAGGATATATTTTCTCCATATACATTTTCCCCACATACATCTGCATATATGGACTTCTGCTCTATGCTGCAAAACATTTTGAAATACAAATTAACATAAAAAATTCTTTTCTTTGACCTACCTGAAGAACGTAGGCCTTGGCTGGGAATCTGCCAGAGCGAAGGCCCAGGCCCAGGCTCACTGCTTATCCAGGGAACTTTCCAGGCCAGGTGATGGAGCATGGGAGAGAGAGGTCTAGGCCCGTGTGGTAACTGCCATAGACACTTGGCTGGCCATCCACTTGGCCTTCCTTGAGTTTCTTAGCAGCAGCTAAAGAGACCACCTAGTGCGGCGGCTGCCAGTCCTGTCCGGCTGTCATTCAGTCTCCGAACTTTCAGGAAAGAAAGCCTGTCTAGACAGGGCAATGATACTTGCACAATATGAAGCTGGCAGACCATCATCTTTTAAGAAAACCAACAAATAAAGACAGAACAACAAAGCCCAGTACAGTAATTAGAGAGCAGCCCTAATTTGAATCCTCGGTAATGAAACTCGGTCTTTCTTATTTCTTCAAAGGCATTTGGAACAATTCTGAATGAATGAGCAGAGCCATCTCCGGAGTGAGATTAATCAGGACGACTGCCGCCAGCCCAGCGCTGAGCACACAGCACTCAGTGCCCGAGGGCCCGGGCCTCGCCGGTGGTGCGGCTGACGATGATGCAGTGTTTCAGGAAGGCTACGATGGGGGGCACAAAAGAAAAACGAGCTCCCCAGCTGAAACCACCCTGAGGCTTTTGTTATCCACACACATTCACACGGTCTTGGGAAGCCTTCCCACTCTGGCTCGGGGCCACTTTCAGGCTTTTCCTCTCATGGGTACTTGGACCAAAAAGAGGGCCGGGGAGAGGGGCGGAGAGACACAGAGGTGGGTTTGCCACAATCTCCACTCCTCTTGCAATGCTTCAGGGAGGGAGAACTCTCTGGAAGTCAGGTGCTCTGTGAACTGAGGAAGGTCAGGACAAGCTGGTAATGAGCTGGCTTTGAAGCCAGGCTGCCAGGGTGGGAATCCTGACTCTAACCCACTGGCAAGTGCTTTGGGGTCAACATTTAATTTCTTTGAACTTCAGTTTCCTCATCTGTAAAGTGGTCTAAACTCCTGCCTCCGAGGTGTCAGAATTAAATGAAATAGCATGCTTATTAAATGGTAGATATTATTTTAAACAACAATGATAAAATCCCATTATCTGTGCTCATAAATCCCTCTATTTTTAATCCTCATATTTCCTGCAGTGTTTTCTAACTTGGCTTAGATTCAGCTTTCGCAGAGTCCATCCAACTATGTTCTTTCTATCAACACAATTCTATGAATATTTATTATGGTCTGCATTAAAATCCTAAGGATCAGACAGAACTGTTTTCACATTCCTGACCCAAATAGATATGCCAGCGGTGTGACCCTAAGAAAGAGGGTAAATCTTCCCAACGCTCCTTTTTATAAAGATACTTCATAAACGGAGACAGTAATAAGATAATATGTCTGAAGTCTTCGGACGAGTACCTGGAAAACAATTAGTATAAATAAATGATAATGTAATTCCCCTCTTCCTCCTCCTTCTCATATATACTAAATTACCTTTATTCATGTTTCTTGGGTAGTTCAAATCAGTTAAACGATTTTGACCAGCTCAACAACCAACAGCCTGATGGATAGCTGAGTTCACCATGGTAAATTGCACAGATGGTGATCATGGCTGATGTATACATCCCGGCCCGGTTCTTGCGGTCTAGGTATCTGCTAAATAGAGAAACTGGGCTGGAGTTTTAAAAGTAATATCTCCAGAAGAACGTCTGCGGGGTATACGTGGTCTGCCTGTCTGTCCCTATCTGTCTGTCTCTCTCTAACACACACACATACCCCTTCTGGCTTTAACTTAGCCCTTCCTTCAGAAGTACTCAGCTTTGCCTTTCATTTCTTTCCATATAAGTGTAGAAATAAATTTCTCCAATTTACTGAAAAGTATCTCCCAAAGGGACCAAGGGAGGCAGGAAATTAAACTGTGGTGCTGAAATCATTTCAGCACTCTAGCTTTACCCCACAAATGTAAATTTAGGGAATTCCACTTGTCAAAGTCCTCTTTGAAGCTTTGAATAATTGGATCCCAATTATTCTTAACCACATTATTCAGGCCTATGTTCAACTTAATATCTAAATAGATTACATTTTTTGCCACCTACTAAAATTCCCCAAAGTGAATATTGCCACATTATGCTCTTCAGTTAAGAGTGAAATTTCTGACTAAAAATGTTTTTACTCCTATCTTGAGATGGCTGCAAAATCCTCCATGATAACTAAAGCTGTGAGAATTGGCATCACATTTGAATTGGTATCAACTTGTAGTAAAAATATGCTCAGGAAGAAGGAATCATTGTACTTTCTACCAATCACTTTAATACCTGAGACATCTTCTTTCTTACTAATAGCTATTCCTAATGGTGATAAAGTCAAAACAGATAGCAAAGAATATAAAGGAAAATCATAGTATCTGGAAGCATCTCTCTGAACAGGTTGAATACAGTATAAATTACATGTTCTTATTCTACTTTCAAAAGGACTTAATGTTTAAAACAGTGCCATGCACATTCTCTTGTATATATATATTTTTTGGTTTTCTGTTTCATACACTGTTATCAAATGGCTCCGTTCTATTTTATGAGCTCTCAATATCAATTCTTCCCTTTTAACTTTGCCAGAGAAAGTGAGAGCTAGCTAATCTTGCAACAATGCTCAGGACAGCCTCCCTCACCCTCCTACACCAAAGGATTATTCTGTCTAAAATGTCAATAGAGCCGAGTTTGAGAGCCCCTGAATTATACCATGTTACAGATCGGACACTGATATGATGTAATAAAATGTGATACCAGACATGAGTAGAGAGCTGGGTTTACATTTTATGATTAGTTGAGACAAAATTACTATATGGATTTATTGATCTTAATTTAGTATCATAAGCAATGGTGACAGGAAGTGGCTAAGAGGCTTGCTGGGTGATAGGAAAAAAAAATCATTCTAGAATAAAGTTTTATCTTAACAGTTCTCACCCCTGGGACATCCACAAAATGAACAATTCACTTGAGGTAAGAAGTAACTATTCTTTTTTAATTTATTTAAATTTTGCACTTTTCCTAATTTTAAATCCTAGAATTTTCAGAACAGACAGAATGAATAAGCAATATTGAGTCAATGAATTCAGAATTCAGAGTCTTTACACCCAGCAAACATTTTAGGTACCATATTAGGTTTATCTTAAAAAAAAAAAAAGATTTATTTAGTTATTTTTTAGAGAGAGAGCATGAGCAGGAGAGGCAGAGGGAGAGGGAGAGAGAATCTCAAGCAGACTGTACATGGAGCACAGAGCCCTACGGTCCTCCAGGATGCTGCAGGGACACCACTTGGGGCTTGATCCCATGACCCTGAGATCATAACCTGAGCCAAAACCAAGAGTCGGACACTTAACCAATTGTGCTACCCAGGAGCCCCTAAAGTTTATCTTCATAGTAATTTTATACATAATATACTATAGTCACATACAGTTTGCTATTTGTATGTGAAGAAAGAGACAAACATGAGTAAAAATAATTCCTAATCCACTGGGTGGCCCTCAGCCCCAGGCAACGTTTTTTATGCATTTACTTAATGCTCCCACATTTCTCCTTGCTACTCAGGATATAACAGCAGGCTAACACTTCCTTCCTTCCTTCCTTCCTTCCTTCCTTCCTTCCTTCCTTCCTTCCTTCCTTCCTTCCTTCCTTCCCTCCCTCCTTCTTTGTTCTTCGTTTTGTTTTCTTTCTTTCTTCAGTACAAAGTTGACAATGAGAAAATTAGCATGTGTCATTACAGTCATGAAATTTAGGAATGATTGGTTAAAAATAATTCCAAATGTCAATTCCAGTCCACATATGAGCTCTGCATGTCTTTTCTTTTTTTTAAGATTTATTTATTTATGTTAGAGAGAGAGAGAGTGAGCAGGGGAGGGGTAGAGGGGGAGAGAGAGAGAGAGAGGCAGACTTCATGCTGACTGCAGAGCCTGATGCGGGGTGCGATCTCACGACCCTGAGATCATGACCTGAGCCGAAACCAAGAGTCCGACGCTCCACTGACTGAGCCCCCAGCACCCCAGCTCTGTATGTCTTTTATTCCAGGTGTGGGGGGATGAGCCATTTGCTATGCGGTTGGTTTTCACAACCACGCTGTGTCAGCGAGTGTCATTTGTTTTGCAGGAGGCACTAGATTGTGAGTTAACGTTTCACATCTCTGCAGGACTTCTAAACAGGTGAAAGGCGGGTGACAAGTGAAGAGAAATCCTATACGGTCCTCCAGGATGCTATAGGGACACCACTTGGTACAAATCATTTTTCTACTTAACCTCTCAGTTTCCTCCCCTTCTCCTCCAAGCTGTGGCTTGGATTTTAAATTCTGGATCATAATAGTCAGATGGCTGCCTCTTCTATTTCAGTGCGCGAGTCAATCACAAGCACTGAAGTCCACCTTTCCTCTCCAAATGGTCACCCGTGTCAGAGGTTGACAGTTTAAAGAACATGCTGTATGTATTTTCAAGATCAACTTACAAATATGGTTTTAGCAATGGTTGAATGCGGGTCTGCAAAATTATGGGTAGTTTTCTTCTTTGTCCGTAGTTTGTATGTACTTCCCATATTTCTTTGGACATAGCATAGCCTAACGTGAGGTCTTATAAGATAACTCATTTATAATGTCATTACTGCTGTGTCTGTACAATGGACAAGAAAAATACAGCAAAGGTCTCCAGGCTACTGAGAAATATAAAAGTTTAGACTTCAGAACTAAAGCATTATTTGAAAATATAACAGAAACAATAAACACAAAATTATGTGTAAGTTTCAAATCAGTTTTGAGGTAGATTTCCCGAATGCCATATTTAAACTGTTCTTTTGAATGGACACAGACACATATGCCTTTTCCATACAGGTAGAATTCATTAGTAGACCAATCGCCTTAATGCTTAGTTATAAAAAGTTAGAAATTCTTATTTCTTAAATGTAATTGTTCAGGAAAGACACCTTGAAACTCAAACACACAGGAGGCTTTCGCTATCTTCCGGCTATTGCTGGATAACTGTTGATTCCTTTAGCAGCTACTCTCTTGAAACCTGAAATCTCAAGATTTGGGACACCTAAGTTGCACTGATGGAAGAGATTGCTTATTCTCCAGGTTAAAATTTGCCCTGATAAGAAATCTGGACCCACTAGTATGAGAAGAGGTGAGTAAATTCTCTCCAAAAGGCACTTGCTATAATCGTGCCAATTTTAATGTTAGAAACAGAGTTTTAATGCAAAGACTTCCAAAGTGCAAAAAAATTCTCAAGAAAGATGACAGGAAATCTAGAATAGATTTCTATTCTGCAAATACTACAGTATTGACTAAAAAATATATACATACTACGTGTAAATGCCAATGTATATTCATGCCATGTGCAGGATAGAACTGTTTGCATTGAGCTAAGGATATGTGGTGCTTCTGTAAAATCACCGCAACAAAAATGTAAATCGTGTATAAAAATCAAATGATCTTACTAAGCCCCGTAAAAACAGAATGCCAGGCAGGACCACAGAATCGCTACAGTGCTAAGGTTTTTCCATTCACGTGGCACATTTGCAAAGGAAAAACAATAACAAAAAGAAAAAAATAATGAAGGACTTACATTTCTGGCCAAGATGAGTAGCAGGGAGCAGATTTACTCTACCCTAAAACAACCAACACAGGAATAAAATTCACGAAACACTGGTTTGCATGACACTATATATCAGATAACAAAGGACAGTATCCTTGAGAGATGGCAAAGTGAGCACTGAGATATCCCCAGCATACTGTCTTCGGGAGTTTCCAGGCCATGGTGCAGGGAGAGAGAATCATGGAGGAGCCCAGCAAATTCCCTGAATTGAGGGGATGCAGCTGAGAGTCCCAGAAGACTAAGGCACCCACAGTTCATAGGACAGAGTAACAAAGGGTAGAGTGCTGAACAGAGAGAGGGGTCTGGAGATCTACAGAATCTCCCTTTAGTATTAGACTGAGCACTGATCAGAACATTCATATAGTTTCCTTATAGAGAAAAAAAGAGAATTTTAAAAAATGAACAGAGCATCAGTGATTTGTTGGACAATGATTGGCCACCTCCTGTATGTGCGGTTATAGTTTCTGAAGAAGAGGAGAGGACGCAAACATATTTGACCACAATTTATACCTTAAGAAATAGAAAAGGGGACCAATTTAGACTCAAAGGAAGTAGAAGAAAATAATACAGACCAGAGTGGAAAGCAATGAGTTGGAAAACAGAGAAACAATAGAGAAAATCAATGAGACCAAAAGCTTGTTTTTTTGGAAGATCGATAAAATTGATAAACTTCCATCCAGATTAATTATTAAAATAGAGATAACACAAATTATCAATATGAAGATTGAGAGGTGAAACTACTAGAGATTCTACCTGTATTAGGGAAATGTTATGTACAACTTTATGCCAATAAATTTGACAACTTAAAGGAAACAGGCCAACTCCTTGAAAGACACAAATTACCAAACTTCGTTCAAGAAGAAGTAGGTAATCTTTTTTTTTTTAATATTTTATTTATTTATTTGACAGAAAGAGAGAGAGCACAAGCAGGGGAAGTGGCAGGCAGAGGGAGAAGCAGGCTTCCTGCTGAGCAGGGAGCCTGATGCGGGGCTCGATCCCAGGACCCTGGGATCATGACCTGAGACGAAGGCAGCCGCTTAACTGACTGAGCCACCCAGGCGCCCCAGAAGTAAGTAATCTGTATAGCCCTATATCTATTAAAGAAATTGTATTTGCGTTTTAAAACCTTTCACAAAGAAAACTCTAGACCCCGGTGGCTTTATTAGTGACCTCTGCCAAATATTTAAGGTAAAAATAATGCCAATTTGTTTTTTTGTTTTTTGTTTTTTTCAGAAAATTAGATTATTTCTCAACTCATTTGATGAAATTAGCTTTATTCTGATAACAAAGATATCATGAAAAAAGAAACTACATATGGATATCCTGCATGGATACATATGCAAAAAATTCTGAATAAAATTTTAGCAGTGTAATGATCTGTAAAAATGATAGTACATATTACCAAATGGGTTTATCCAAGGAATTCAGGGTTGGTTTGACATTTGAAAATCAATCAATGTAAGTCACCTTATCAAAAAAGAACAAAAGAGGGGTGCCTGGGTGGCTCAGATGGTTAAGCGTCTGCCTTCGGCTCAGGTCATGATCTCAGGGTCCTGGGATTGAGCCCCGCGTTGGGCTCCCTGCTCGGCGGGGAGCCTGCTTCTCCCTCTCCCTCTACTGATCCCCCTGCTTGTGCTCTCTCACTCTCTCTGTCAAATAAATAAATAAAATCTTTAAAAAAAAAAAAGAACAAAGGAATAAAAACTAAAAATCCATGCATCCATTTATTCCTGATTTAAAAAAAAAAACAAAACACTTAGCCAACCAGGAATAGAAGTGAATTTCTCACCCTACATCTAGCTTAATAGTTGAGGACTAAAGTCTCTCTCTAAATCACAAACATGATCATGATGTCTGTCCTGACCTTCTCTATATAACATTCTATTTGGGGCTCTAGATAGTTCAAATAAGGCATCCAGATTGAAAAGAAAGAATCAAATGGTCTTTATTCTCAAAGGACATGATTAGCTACACAGAAAATCCAATAGGATTTACAAGAAAGCTGCCAGGATTAATAAGGGAGTTAGCAAGGTTAAAGGATAAAATATGGATATAAAAAATCAATTGTATTTCTATATACTAGAAACAAACAATTGGAAACTGATATTTATAATTTATAATAGCATCAAAAATTACAAAATACTTAGGGACTGGTCTGGCAAAAGATGTAAAGACCTATACACTAAAAACTATGAAAGAATGCCACTGAGAAAACTTATAGAAGGCCTAAATAAAAGGAGAGATATCTTGTGCCTGGATTGGATAGCTCAATATTTTTGAGATGTCAATTTATCCCAAATTGCTCGATGTGTTCAATGCAATCCCAATCAAAATCCCAACAGAGTTTTCATAGAAATTGCAAACTTAAATTTATATAGAATCTATCTTAAACTCTGGACATGTAAAGTCCCCAGGATACCTGTAACAATTTTGAAGGTAATCTAGCTGGAGGACTAACACTGCCTACTTGCAAGACTTACTAGAAAGCTTTGGTAATCAAGACAGTTTGATACTGGCATAAAGATACATCGATGGGATGGAACAGAGTTCAGTAATAGACCCATACATACATGCACAACTGATTTCCAACAAAAATGCCAAGAAAATTCAATGGAGAAAGGATAGTCTTCAATAATTGGCATGAGACAACTGGATATCCACAGGCAAAAAAAAATCCTCATTTTGCATCATATGCAAAAACTATTTCAAAATGGATCATAGCTCTAACAATAAAATCTAAAACTATAAAATTTCTAGAAGAAAACATAGGAGAAAACCTTTGTGACCTAAGCCAAGGTGTCTTAGATGTGACACCTAAAACATGATCAATAAAAAAAAAAAATTGGATAAATCATACTTCATCAAAATTAAAAATTCCTCTTAAGAGAATTAGAAAATAAACCACAGACTGGGAGAAAATATTTGCAAATCACATATCTGATAAAGATAAAGGACTAGTACCCAGAATATTCAAAGAACTTTTGAAACTCACTAATAAGGAAAAATATAATCCTCATATAAATCCCATATAAAAATATGAGGAAGAGGTTAGAACAGATATTTCACCAAAGAAAATATATGGATATATGGGCGCCTGGGTGGCTCAGTCGGTTAAGCATCTGCCTTCTGTCAGGTCGTGATCTGGGGTCCTGAGATTGAGCTCCGCATAGGTCCCCTGCTCGGCAGGGAGTCTGCTTCTCCATCTCCCTCTGATCCTCCCCAAAGCTTCTGCTCTCTTTCTCTCTCGCTCTCTCTCATTCTCTCTCAAATAAATAAATAAAATCTTTAAAAAAAGAAAACATGTGGATATCAAATAAGCACATGAAAAAATCCTCAATATCATTGGTAATTAGCAAAATGCAAATTAAAACCACAATAAAATTATGCAATCATTACACACTTATTAGAATGGCTAAAATTAGAAAGACTGACCATACCAGTGGTTGGTGAGGGTACAGGGGAACTGGAATTTTATATACTGCTGGTAGAAGTGTAAAATGGTACAGCTGCTTTAGGAAATACTTTGGCATTTTTTTAAAAAGTTAAAGATACATCTACCATCTGATCCAGCCATTCTACTATTAGGTATTTACCTGAGAGAAACGAAAGCATATATCCACACAAGATTTGTACACGAATGATCTTAGCAGTTTTATTCGTAATAGCTAAAACCTGGAAACAGTTCAAATACCCATCAATACGTGAATGGATAAACACACTCTGATATATCCATACAGTGGAATACTACTCAGAATGAAAGGAAATGAATGCATCACAACATGGATGATTCTCAAAATAACCAAGTTAAGTGAAAGAAGATAGTCCATGAAAGGGTACCTACTGTGTGATTCCACTTAAGTAAAATTAGAAAAACGCAAACTAATTGATAGTGACAGAAAGCAAGTCGGTGGTTGCCTGGGGACAGGGACAGGGGATGTGATGCTCCCCTTGGCAGAGGAGGAGAGAGGAGCAGTTTACAAGAGGGGAGAACCCCAGCTGCCCACATGTGGGCAACTGCTTTTCCTTTGCACAGGTGAGCACTTGGGGGTAGGAAAGATACTCTTTGCTCAGGATGAGATAGTTTGGTTGGACCTAAGATTGCTGAAGAAGGCCATTTATTTATAATACAGGGACTGGAAAATTAGGCCATTGTATTTCTGCACAGGGGAAGAATTCATAAAAAGTCACACAGAATTATTCTTATATAACTGACAATGACATCGTTGTAAGGTGGAAACAGAGCTTTATTTGTCTTACTTAAAATGATATATAGAGCACTTGTCTGTTTATTCCACTGCAAACAGCTTCTGCAAAAACAGCCGTAAATCCCTGGGGGTTTCTACTGATAGTTATAAGTTACTTGAGCAAAATCTCTCACGTAACTTGCTGCCTTGCAGGTATCCATTATTCTAAATTCAAAGACCTTTTTCTTGTTGTTTGTTTGTTTGTGTTGAGTGTGTGTTTTTTCCCAAAATTATGTTACATGCACTATTACTTTAAAAAATATAAAATGTGTCAGAACATAGCTACTTTTCAAATACGTAAGTATATATACCTCAATCAAAACACGCACAGCCAAAGGGGGAAACACTCAATAAACAGGCTTCATAATCAAATCTGGCTCAGGTTAAAGGGAAGTTAGTTTGATGGATTCAGTTGGGGCTCTAGTAAATAACAGCCTCTGTAATTAAGCTACCTAAGTTTCGCCTGCCTGGGAGTTTATGGGCTGTGCAGAGGTGCTAGAGTGAGGACCAAGGGGCAAATTTAGAGATGAGTAGACAGCTTGCCCACCCCCGTGCTAGTCCCTCCTCAGGCCTCAGCCCCTTTCACCCAGACCTGAGCCACAGACGAACTCAAACGTCCATGGCATTGATAGGCAAGTCTTCTGTTTGGAAATGGGGAAAACAACAAGCCAGAATCAACAAAGGCTGAAGTCACTTGTCCCCTCTTTTGTCACAAAATCTGGAAACTGTCATTTCTGTTTTCCTTATAGAACCAAATGGATGTGTGTGTATACACGCCCATATGCATATACCCGTGCGTACATACGCCCCTAGAAGAAAACACCATAGCAGAAAAAGCAGTGGCTTTGCAGCAGGTAATTCCGGGTTCAAAGTTTAGCTTGGTCATTTTTTTTTTAGCTTGTGACCTAGAGTTTGAGGAAAAATAATTTTTGAGCCATTACTATGTCCCTGATATATTAGGTGCTGGGAAGCTTGTCACGCCACGAGCAGCTCCCCTTCTGTCTGGGATGGAAAAACACATAAATAATTCCAATGTCGTATGACAAACGGTAAACTAGAAATAAGTAGGTGTTACGTGATGGTGTGGGGATAGGAGATTCCAGATTTAACCTCCTGAAGAAGGAAACAGAATCAAATTTTATAGGACGAGGAACATAATGTTCTGGAGCCTCACTCCCCTTATCCCTAAAATGCAGTGTTTAATATGTACATCTAAGGTATTGCTTTGAGAAACAAGCAAAACATGATATAGTGTTTCTAGTAGGAAATACTCATTCCTGCCCTGATGGCCCTCTTCCTTTCTCTTCTCTCTCAAATTAGAAGCATGAAGTAAAACAATCTTTGGCCAGCGATGGTACAATCACACCCCACACAGAAGGACGGGAAGGAGAGAGTATTGTCGATTGAAATGAGAATTCTTTATTGCTCTTTACGATGACAAATTGATTCATAACACTGAGAGAGAAGAGCTCTTGTTCCTGCATTCTGAACTACATTTAGCTTTCCTCCCTCATTTCTTCTTTCATCATGCTGGTACAAAAAGGAAACCCATGCCCCCCATTTTGAGGGGTGATTCTCTTCTACCCATTGTTCGGGGCATCCACCTTAGGGCCTCGGCCTTCCCTGGTGTGGGGGACAGAGAGGAGCAGCTCAGATACTCCTTGAAGGAGGGGACGGCTGCCCAGCTTCAAGGAGGATTGGTAGCTGATGGTCTCCAATTGTAGGCTCCCTCAGAGCAAACCCCAGTTTTGAAGCGAGGGTCATCACTTTCTCAGGGTGGCCTTCAGCCCGTGATGTGCTGGCTCACACGAATGAGCCACAGACACAATCATAGGGTACCTCTTTCCCCAACACTGTGTTCAGTGACATCATGTGAGTAGCTTGAAATCAGCCACGGTGCAAGTCTTTACACCACAGAGATTAGCAAACACTACAAATCGGAATCTCCCCCTCCACTGGAGAGCCATTGGTAAACATTTGCCGGGATACAGGTACTCAACCTGGGGCAGTTGACATTAGAATTAGTCTAAAAATGGAGGTGCTTAGGAGGAGTCTGGGGACTGGATAAGCATCTCCTAGAGGATAATGAGAACTCATCCTTGGTGAGAGGTGGTGCATAGACACCAAGGTCGATGTGGTAGCCAAGGGCACCCACACAGTGTTAGGGAGATGGTTAGTAGAACGAAGCTTCCCTAGAGGCAAAATAGGTGGGTGGCTGACAAGGGATAAATGTGTGTACGCACGCACGCACACATGGGTCCAGCGAAGCAAGAATCTGAGAGCGGTTGCCCCAGAGAAAAGTCATGATACCATACCCAGTTGTTTTGGGACCAGCGCTGTGTTCAGTCCTGGAACCCACACCTAGAGAAGCGGCTGGGTCTCCGGAGGGGAGAATACCGCTCTGCCACAGCAAGTTTACACTATAATGATCTCCCCGGTCCTCCAAAGGGACCCACAGCCATATCTACAGACCTACAGGAGGGGACACGAGTGGAAGACCTTTATATCACATCCTAATGCTCAGCACAAAGGAGTCCCCATGGAAGAGGCACTAAACAGCCCCATAGACAAAACAGACGAACTGATCAGAACAGGTGATGTTGGCAAGCTTTTATAAGTGGCCACCCCAGTCCAGTCCAGAGAGGAATATGGAAGGAGTCCCTGCCTCTGACTTTGCAGGCTCAGTTCAGGCAACTCTGACGATGGACTCCCCCAGCCTACCACCCAGACGCTCCCGGGACCTCACATCCCAGTCTCTTCTTGCTTACGTTTCCAAGCACTTATTTTTCCCTGTTCCTTCTATTCCCAAGTTCCCGGCTCTCAAGGCTCTTAGTTTGGGGATCATGTTCTTCACCATCTGATGGCTTTGCCTCTTCTTCACATCCAGGTCCAGTCTACGTGTTTCATACAATCACCACTTCCTGGTTTCCCCCTTCTTGTACTGGAGGATTTCAATTCTACCCTTCAGAATGAGGTGTCTTGCTCCTACACTGTACCCAGGACTACCAATCTCGTCTATCTTCCCACATCTATACTCACAGTACTGAATGGTCCACCCATATTCTAAATGACCTTGCAGCTACGTCCTTTTGCTATCCAGACCCTTAGAACTCATCTAAAGCCCCAGTTTTAACCTAACCTCTCAGCCAGGCCACTCCTGTTCCAACCCATCTCATAAGCTATGGAGATTCTGATTCTGACATTAATTTCTCAGACTTGGGGAAAAGGGGAACACATTTCTTGCTTTTCTTTTTCACCCATCATCCCACACCCCTATATAATTGTATGTACTCCCTATAGACTATAAATTACTTCAGAAGCATCATGTAGCATTTCTAAGCATCAAGAATGATTCATGTTAAATTCCTGTTTCAAAAATCAATAGTTTATTGATCATTAATTGAGCACTTACTATAACCAGCACTTAGTCACTTCCAAACAAGTAGACCCCAAAGAAGCACATCCGTAGGGTTTGGGTTGTTTGCTTATTTATTTGCTTCACTACTTACTAATTCCTTCACTGACATTTTGCCTAGGTATTCTACCATTTTCTGGTATTTTAGGTTGGTGATCAAACGAGCATTACTGTCTTACAAAAAGAAGTTTTCTAATGTTATTTAAATTGACATAACCAAGGACATTTTCATAACTGACACACGTTATTTTTCGTCTTTCCTCATTATTCTGACTCCATCCCTGACATTTATATTTCTTCCTCTTTTCCTCTTTTGGAAAACCTAAGTTTAGAGAAAGGGAGTGTCTTCTTTTAACCACCACTATGATCTTTGCTTGTTTTTCTTTCTTTTAAGGAGCTGAATGATTCTGAAAGTTTCAAATTAGGAGTAAATATGAAAAATTGAATTTTGAGGGCAACCTTCCAAATACATACCGAGAGCTCAAACCCATCTGCAGCTACATGACTCACTGTCCACATTAACCTGACTTTACTATTCCACTGTCTGACATCGCTATTGCAGGAAACTCTTGCCAAACATGAAGTTGCAACTATTTTTGTTTCAGAAATGTCCCCCAAATCTTTTTCCAAACCATAGACTAATTGCTTACTCAACCAGCCCTTATTAGACTAAGTATCTCATTCTCAAGACTCATCAAATATTGACTCAAGACTCTCTTAGAAACTCTGGCATTGCTGTGCCCACCAGCCCTAAATGATTATGTCACCAAGCCTGCCCGACCCCAATCAGGTCACCCTCCCTGGCCAACATCACCTCCCCGTGGACCTCCCCCTTCACCCCAAAACTTCATAAATATCTCACTTTTAACCTTTCTTCTCAGAGATGTTACTGAGCCTTACTTTATCATGGATTATTTTGCTGTTGTTCAGAGAATCAGCAGGCAACAAAAACCAACATTTAGTGGATACCTAGCACTAATCTACCTACCATGATGAATAGTTCTGCCAAGGTGTTTTTAGCCCAGCAGGAGAGAGGGATAAATAAAAATCTGTAATATGAGACAGAATATAGTAAGTGCTCTAATAAATGCATAAGCAACCAATTCTGATGTATTCAGAGAAAGATTTGCTGACACGCTTTGTTAGAGGAAGGGATGACAGAATTTAGAGTGTGATAAAAGTGAGCTTGAGACATTATAGAAGCTTACATCTTGCAGCTGTTTTTCCTAAATCTCAGAGAGATGGCTCCTGGAGATGCCTAGAACCATTTTAGTGAGAAAAGACATGAAACAATTCCAAAATTTCTTAAGCAGTTACTCTGTGTCTGGAAAATGGGATGAATCATGGGTCTCCAACAATGAAATATAATAGAGATAATCTTATTTAAAAAAAAAAAGTCTTGCGACAAGACAGCCTGCCTGTCTGCCAGAGCCAACCCACTCTTTCTGCTGCCTGTGGACCCCCTTCCCAGCCATCTGGTGGAATGTAAGTTATGGGGCAGGGCACCGTATTCCACAATCAGTCACCCATACTTCCTGCAACCTTCTTGACCACTGGATAAACACACCAAAGCACTTGTTTAAACAGAGCTTATTAAAACTAAACTCTTGTGATCCTCTTGTTATATCCTTTCATGAGGTTTGGATGGTGAGGGGGAAGGTGGAGCCAGTGGTGTACTGAGTACATTTTGGTAAATATGAAGCAGATTAAACAAGGTAAGGTGTTTGTTGGTTTGTTTTCTTAGTAATCGTATCGATTTTCTCCTAGGAAAGTATGGATTTTGTTTGTGCAGCTGACAATTACTGTTAAAGGTACAACGTGGCTTGCCATTAGTCTTCTGAGATGGTCCCAATCTGAGAATGATTTAAAGGGTATTTTGTAAGCTTAAATGGAAACCACCGCCATTAGAAACAAATATTCTGACCACATTCTGATTATAGGATGAAAGCTGAAAGGGAAAAAAGCTATATGTATGTTCATAGTAATTGTGTTTCCACATTGACCACAAGAAAAATATCAATGTGATTTCCACTGAGATTGTAAAGTTCCAGTATCTTGCAGCGATTCAACCTAACCTTACTAAGAAGTGGTCCAAGGATGCAGAGAAATATCAGATGCTGGCAGCAAGGGTCTCATTCTGCTCTTTGTCCAGACAACAAGGTCCAAAGAGTTCCACAAAATGACAGAAAGTTGATCGGGGCCACAGTAATCCTATCAGGGCAACAGAGGCTCAACCTTCTACCTCATTAGCACTGTTTATCTCATATTGTGCTAGCATTCATTTTCACTAATATGATACAAAAATGTAATGATGTATAAGTGTTTTTTAATGTCATGTAAGTGAAAACAGGTGGGTAATTTACCATGGGCTCATACAGATTGGAGCTGGCTGGTGTTGCACAAAGAGAATGCTGAGCTTTTTGTGTGTGTAACTTGTTTTTACCTGGGTCAGATTTCAGCAACCTTGGTTTTTAAAATCACTTAGTCAAATCCATGTGAGACATCACACCACAGGTCTGTGGACCCAAAGCAAAAATCAGGAGAGTGATTTACTGGAACTGAATGCCTCAACAAACAACAAGCACACTTATATAGTTAACCTCCATTCAGAAAGGAAGCAAAGAGGGAGAGAGCGGTCTAAACGAGGTATCATGGGTATTAAAAAAAAGTCTGTATTCAGAGTAGAAGCCCCTGATTAGAGCATTTGCCCTGCCTATGTAACTGGCTGTGGAGCTAATGGGCAATCCTGGAGGCATAAGTCAAGAGTGTTAGCTTTGTAAGAGTCACAGTACACATTGGGTGGTATTGATTGTTCCCTATTTTTTCCAGGAAGTTAGAAAGGTTTAGGAAACCTCCAGATTTTTCCATAAGAGACTCAGGTTACTTTTGTGCTCCCACCATTATTATCAAGATATCAATAATCTGGATTAATTTCATCTTCATCAATATTAGCTGAGCTAATAAATTTAGAGAAGCCAGGTGTCTTCATGTCTTTTTCTGGGATGAGTGTTATTCAGATTCTCCCCTGACTATTTTGCTGATGAAAGGTTGTAATATATTTAATAAGATCTGAGGAAGTAAAGAGCTAATTTGGTACGTGAAAGTGAGATTCTCCTTTCTACTCCCAAACATATGTAGAGAGAGCGTTTTCTTGAACTTCTTATTTTCCAGAGTTTCTATTTTTCCCATTTTAATATTGAAATAGAAGAAAAATGTTCCCCACGGAGCACATTTCTGCAGCCTTGTTTTGTGTCTCACTTTGCCTGTCCTGCCTGTGATTCTACATTCCAGAATGCCCTGCGGGAGAAAGAAATTGTGTCCAGACATAGCCATGGGAATGGAATTTCCCATACCTTGAGAGTGACCTCCAATTTGACCTTAAAATTAAAAACTTGTTTGTGAACTCCTGAGAGAGAAAAAAGTATATAACAGTAGCTGCTGTTTAAAAATATAATTGGCAAGCATAGTACAGAAACAACACATGAGTCAATCATGGGCCCCCTAGATCCCAGCAACTCACAACACAGATTTCCTGTGTTTTGCTGCCCATGAATGGACGAACCACCAGTGTAAACATCCAGGAGGGAAAGGAGCTATTCCCTTCTAATCCCAATTTGCACTGGGAAATTTTCCCAAGTCCTTGTTTTAGGACTGGCGTTTCTCACTCCTTCAGTCACAGTCTGAGAATTTGTCATCAAGCTTGTTTGTGCTTAAAAGCACAGATTAGGACTTTGGCGCTAGAAAAAGGCATACGTCTTAACTCTATCATTTGCCAGAAGTGTGACCTCAGTTTCCAGATCTATAAAATGGCGATGAATAATGGTGAAAACTCGAGACAGTTGTTTTGAGAACAAAAGGATAAATACTAGTAGCTGCATTTCACCAAGTCCTATGTCAAAAATTTTTCTTCTTGTAGAAATAGCTGAAGAACTATTCCTTATGAGCAAGAGAACCTTGAGATGGCTGTACCCTCTTCCAGTGAGAAAGATGACTCACACTATTGTATATTACTAATCCTGACAATATATCATATTTCACGATGATATATTCACATTGTATTATTAAATCCTTGCAACTATCCTGTAATTAATGGTTATATTGGTTATATCATCCAGATGGCATATCATTACCTCTCTTAACATATTGGGGAGGTAAGGTCCAAATGTTGGAAGTGACTCTTTCAAGATCAAAGATTGTCCATGCAACTAGACCACAAATTTGAGGGAGGTCTTGCCTTGGAAGTCCTTTGCTATTCTTGCTTAACAAATGGAGGAAGCGAATGGCTATAGTGGGAATTCTGAATTTGTTCTCTATCACTAACAGTGAAATCAAAGACCTGTGTCAAGCAGGGTCTAGAGTGCTAGTGGCCAGTTGGCATTTCCATGTCAACCAAGAAAGCATTATTGTTTGGTGTCAATGCTTTTATTCTTTGCAGTTTTTGTAAGCTGCAGTGACTTAAGAGATGGTTGGCTAGAAGTTGGGGTTTTCGGTTGTTATTTTTATTTGCTTGTTTGTTTGTTTTGCCAATAAAGAACTGTTGGTGAGTTCATCACAAGTTGATATATTACTGCATAGCAAATGGGCAGGTTGTCTTGGTCTGTTCAAGTTAGGAAAAGCCAGTTTTTGGTTTTGGCAGAGTGAGAGACATGAGTTTTCAAAAGGTTAAAAGATACGTTTTACGTGTATTTCATGCTTTAATAACTGCTTTAACCTGCTGATGTAGAGCTGAACTTCACCAATATCCTATTTAGTGGAGGACCAGCTGTGTCCAAGACTCTGTCACAAACCATGAGGAATATTTTCTTCTTTAAATGACACAACATGGTTTCTGCCAGAAGCTGCTGAAAATCTAGCAGATATTAAGTGACTTGCAGACCTTTTCAAGAATAAGACAAGACAAAACATAATCCAATGTTATATTTCACCACTGTCAGACATTGGATGAGTTGGGGAGGTAGTGGTCAGCTACAGTAGCCAGAGAAGAGGGAAAGAAAGCTCTCCTCGTTGAACCTGCTCCATTCATCCTCCTCACCCAGAAAGGGAGCTTCCTGTTATGAGGAAACCCTTGGGAGAATCCCCAAAGGAGCATCGGGGGTCTCTGAAAACTAGATATGGAACAAATATGTCTCTTTTAGGAACTGCTAGATAACCACTGCTCTTAAACAAAAGAGTTCACGGTGATTGCCTTCCTTCCCAAAACATCCCCAGTTTTCTGAACTAATGGAGAAAAACTAATGTGTGTAATTCCTTCTTGAGTCCTGCATTTTGTTTCTGTGTGGGTTTTTTGTATGATTCTCTAATGTATTTAGAGAGAAACTCATCCCTTTACATCCCAAATAAAGAAGAAGAATATTGTAATGGGATTTCTACATGGTGGGGGAGAGGTTGTAATTAAATTTTACACCTTCTCAGAATCGTGCCCTTAAGAAGATCATATAAAAAACAACACTCTCTTCCTTTTTTGTTGGAACGGGAGTAGTCCAGTAAGAATGCAGAAGCTCAACTCTAATGCCAAGAGAGCTTTTTGGTGGTCTGCTCCCAATCATTGGACAAGCAGTGAGCCCAAGTCTAAGCACCTGTGAACATTCCCACACTGAGGCAGAGGATTAAAGGCAGTAGGGTAATAGGGTATATAGGTATTAACCTATATATTTTTTGGAGGTTGAAATTGATAGGGAACATAGGGCAGATGTGATTCTCTTGCCTTGTTTCTTGCTTTCCTAAAATTTCCATCGTATTTGAGATGAAAGGAAGCAAAGTATGGTCTAGCTCATAGATGGAGACTTTCCTAATTTGCCAGACCCTAAAACATCTGTTTCTTTCTTTATTTTTTTTAAAGATTTTATTTATTTATTTGACAGAGAGAGACACAGCAAGAGAGGGAACACAAGCAGGGGAAGTGGGAGAAGGAGAAGCAGGCTCCCCGCTGAGCAGAGAGCCCGATGTGGGGCTCGATCCCAGGACCCCGGGATCATGACCTGAGCTGAAGGCAGACGCTTAACGACTGAGCCACCCAGCCTCCCCCATCTGTTTCTTTAAACCCATCCATCCAGCCACAGCTGATGGGCCAGGCTGAACACCAACATAGTGGAGTGAATCCATTGCATGGCCAAAGACCAATCAGATTGACTTTTTTAAGAACTTAAACTAATAAACGCAGACACAAAGGAAGTTGGATACTGACTCAAGATATTGAAAGAGCAGTGAAGAAAAGCCTAAGGACTCATTGTTGAACTCCTAGAAGATGTCCTGCTTCGTATCTGTCCTTATAATAAATCCCTTTTCCTTAAACTAGCTGATTTGCAGCAAAACCATCTCTGAGTCAGAATTGTGCAAGTCTCTCTGCTGCTAAAGGAATTCAGATGGGAGGGAGCATAGGGGGCTGGAGGAATTCCTTTCAGTTCAGAGTTCATTTCAGAGGGGGGAAGCTGGTGTCCCTATAAAGACCCCTATCATGTTTTTTAAAAGTTTTTATCATATATGTTCATTATAGAATCCAGAAAAGCACAAAGAAGAAAATAAAGATAACATACTTCAAGCACTAATCTTGAATCAATATTTTGCTCTAAATGCATAGAGTCGGATATATCACTTTTTACAAAAGCAGCATTGTGATGTATATACTATTTTAAAATTTCCCCCCACTTAATATAATTTGAACACATATTACATCATTCTATAGTATTTCATCATAGTCTTAATTCCTCTCTTGTTGGACATTTAGGCTATTTCCGATTTTTGACTACAAAAATATCCTAAAATAAAAAATCCTAAAAGAATACTATTTAAAAATATCCTAAAATAAACATCTTTGTAACAGCATATAAGTATTTGTATGCACCTCTGATTATTTAGTCCATGGAATAATCTAGTAGAGGAAAACACATTTCACATCAGCCCAATGTAAGCTTTAACGTGTTTCTAAATATAAAAGCAAAGGAAGAAAACATAAAAATTACATGTAGGTTTGGCCTCATAAAACTGGAAAACTAGGCTCCTCGTCTCCATTTTTGCCTACACCTAAGGACATACCTTACGGTCCGACTCAAATCCGGTAAGGGGATAGAAGTGGTGCCCGCACTGTGATACAGCAGGAGAGAGCTGAGGGATTTGCTGCAGTCATCAAATTCCAAAGGCTCCAACAAATATGGAAGCCTCATACCCAAAGGTGGCCATTGGAAACTGAAGATCCATATGGCTTTATCCTCAGAGGCCTCCTTGGAGTTTGGGCTCCTTCCTTACATCACCAACCTGCTCAACCCCAACCCACATATCAAATTAGACTTCAGGAGAACAAGAGAGAGAATAAAGAAGCGATCAACTATGCCTTATGAATCCCTCAATCATATGTTTTTATTTAGGTAAGAAATTTTTAAGGAATGAATGCCATTTAAGCCTATTAAGGAGCTTATTTGTTCTAACATAATGCACAAAAACACATTGGTGAGTTATCAAGCTGACAGTGCACTTAGTAATGAGTGAGGATTAATGTCTTTGCAGAAATGTGATTCATGAATAAAAACAGATACAAAATTAAACTCTAGACATACACAGTCATTTATAATCTTTAAAAAGAAGACCGTGCTGGGCTGTGAATGATTTCTGCATAGGACCAAGGTGAGAGGTAGGGAAATAGGAGGCAAGAAAGGGTGTTGGGGGGTCAGTTATTCTTGTCTGTCTTTCGGGCCAGTTGGGCTGCCATGGCCCACTACTCTTTGTCCTTCCTCTGGCCTTCAAGCCAGCCCAGCACAAACCCTTAAAGGTCAGCAACAAATGCCTCCAGATTGTTTGTGGCTAAACCTTCCTTCTTTATTTCCAGCTATTCTTCTTCCAACACTATTTCCACCGGATTCCAAACTCTTGGTAATTATCGTAATTGTTATGGGTTGAATTGTGTCCCCCTAAAAGATGTTGAAGTCCTAACCCCAGTACCTGTGCCCATGGCCTTACTTGGAAATAGGGTCTTTGCCAATGATGGAGTTAAGATGAGGTCATACTGGAGTAGGGTGGGCCCTACTCCAACATGACTTTGTTCTCATAGAAAGGGGAAATTTGGACACAGACACACATGCAGGGAGAATGCCATGTGGACATGAAGGCAGAGATCAGGGTGATGCATCTACAAGCCAAGGAATGCCAAAGATGGCCAGCAAGCCACGGCGAGCAAGGGGATGCATGGGACAGACTCTCCTTCACAGCTCCCAGAAGGAACCAAACCTGCCAACATTTTGATCTTGGACGTCCAGCCTCCAGTCTGTGAAACAACAAATTTCAGTTATGAAGCTACTACATTTGCAATACCTCACTAAGAATGGCAGTCCTGGCAAGCTAATACTGTAACACTTCCCTACCCATAGCTGGACTGGGCCCTTTGTCCTCAGTCTCTCCAGATTTCCAACCTCCCATCTCTCTGCCCTAGTCCTGACTCCCAGGAGCCCATCCTTGGTCTGGCCACTAGTTCTGGTTCACCTGGCCCAGCCCTCCCTTGCCTTCAGGTACCTTTCCACCATGTGCATGTGTTTGTGTGAGGGGGCAGGGGAAAGGGAGCCTCAGGGCCTAGGGTCCAGACAATAAGGACATTGACAAAGGAGCTGAAGTAAGCTTGAAATCAGCTGTTGAGCCTCTTCTGGCTCCACAAGCTGTGGAAAAGAGAGGAGATAAGAGCTGGTTCTGCTACGGGGGGTTTCTAGGAGGAAGCTGCTCCTGTGTGCAGTTCGGTGGCCAGGAAGAGGAGCTCTGCAGTCAGGCAGCCTACGTTTGCATCCTGTCTCTCACTGGTTGTGTGCCCTAGTGCAAATCATACCGCTGTGCCTCCATTTCTCCATCTGTTAAATGGGAGCAACAGTAGTCCCTACCTCACATGGTGATTGTGAGGATTTAAAAAGTCAATATATGCCATGTGCATGGCACAATGCCCGGTATGTGGTCAGCAATATGCAAATATTTGCCTTTTTTGGTTTTTTATTCCGTAGAAGACCATATGTCCCAGTTTGCCTGGAACCATCCCTGCTTATACCTGTGATTTTGCAGCACCACCACCCCCACCAATTGCCCACGTCCCCCCCGCAACCCTGCCCTTAACTTCCCTCTTAAAGTGATTCGGGATCACTCTACAAATCAATGACTTCTCTGATTCTGAAAGATCAGGTCATTTCTCTGGCAGCCCCAATTCCCTGCCTCAGTATCTGGAAGAAGGCCCATCCTGAGAGAGCTCGGTTTTGAGTATCCCCGCTAAATGCTACCACCCCAGGCTGGGATGCTTTCTGTGACACAGCCCGGGCATGCTATACCTCTCCTCCCTGTTTGCCATCACAAGCCCCCCACAAGGTGGGGTTCTATAGACAGAGACATAGTCCAGCGTACTGGGCAGATCTTTTGGATCTTACTAGGAGATACTCACCTAAAATCCATTCTCTTCCCAGAGCCGACTTCTTTGGTTCCTCAAAAATCTTGTATTCTCTCTCACTTCCAATCTGCCCTTAATCTGAATTGAAGCCCCGCTCAGTTAACCATATATTCTACACTGGCCTCTTCTGATTCTTCATTCCCTCCCCCTCCTTCATTCTCTTCCCCCCCCCCTTTTTTTTTTTAAAGATTTTATTTATTTATTTATTTGAGAGAGAGCATGAG
>NC_138381.1:41837446-41862945 GCF_054177405.1 Leptonychotes weddellii | reverse complement strand
GTGTTCATTGATCCATCTATTATGTGTCAGGCATAGTTCTAAGTTTTGGGGATTCTGTGGTGAATAACACTGAAAAAGTCTGGGCCTTTGTGGAACTTGTATTCTCATGGGGAGAAAGAACCGTATAACGTTTTAGATCAGGGGTTGGCAGAAGTGTTCCGTAAAGGGCAAGACAGTAACTCTGTTAGGTGTTGCAGGGGTTACAGCCACTCTCTCCACCCTGCCGCTGTAGCCCCGAGTCAGGGACAGACAAACAAATGGCTGTGGCTGCGTTCCAGTGAAACTTTATTTATAAAAACAGGAAGCCGCTCAGATAGGCCACGAGTCCATAGCTTGATGGCCCTGTTATAGAGAGTGACAATTCCACGAAGAAAATAAAGCAGGGCGTATTGTAACCGAGAGGAAGAATAACTTAGGGTGGTTGGCAAAGGCCCCTAGGAGGAGCAGGCCTTTGCACTAAGCCCTAAATGAAGGAAGGAGCCGTGGCTCAGAGTATTCTAAGCAAAGGAGTCAGCTGATGTACAAATCCAAACAGAAAAATAAGCTTGGAATGTTCTAGAACAGGAAAAAAAGCCACTGTGGCTGCAGCATGTCAGGAAGAGCAACTGGAAAAGTAGTGAGAGAGGAGCCAGAACCGAGGTAAGAACTTGGACTTTATTCTGAACGAGACAAGCAGCCATTGGAGGATTTTATTTTTTATTTTTTTAAGATTTTATTTATTTATTCATGAGAGACAGAGAGAGAGAGAGAGGCAGAGGGAGAAGCAGGCTCCCAAGGAGCAGGGAGCCCGATGCGGGGCTCGATCCCAGGACCCTGGGACCATGACCTGAGCCGAAGGCAGACGCTTAACCATCTGAGCCACCCAGGCGCCCCCATTGGAGGATTTTAAACAGAAGAATGACATAACCTGATTTATGTTTTTACAAGTTCACTCTGGTTGCTGTGTGGAGAATAAATGATAGGGGACAAGGAGTGACCACAGAGGCTTGTTAGTGGCCTGTAGGAGCAGCCCCGATGAGTCCAGGTTTTATAGCTCATCCAAACTAGAACACCGGCTGAGGGTTTCCAGGATTCCCACTGTTTCAGTGAAGGCTCTTTGGTTGCAAAACACAGAAGCCAACTCTGAATGACTTGAGTGAAAAGGGAATTTATTAGAAAGGAATGGAAAGTAAGTATCTAAAATTCAGTCTGGGAAAGGACAGAGGTCTAGGAAGCAGAGACTCCTTAATTATAGCGAAAGGACACCCATAAATGAGGATGAGCTCCATACATCAAAAAAAAAAGGAAAAAATTCCTGAATCACTACGATTCCTTAGAGTCCAGTTGGCTGAGGTTTTGCTGCAAGCCATGCTTGGTGAGGGGAGAGCACAGCACCTTGGCTTAAAGTCTAAGCAAGAGTATACACAATGAGGGAGACGTGATCATTCTGGTGAGGAATTAGGGTGTCATTACCAATGGGGAGAATGGACATTGGGTGGCCCAATTCCAACAGAAACCTTCCAGATACTTTTTTCTGGTGCTCAGTTTCTACTGAAGGGAAAACCTCTTTTCTTCCTTTAATTATTCTCTCACCATTAGGTCTAGTTCCCCCTAGAAATAAGACACTAACTGGGCTAGAAAAACACGTCCTGCTTTACCCACTTCCCCCATGGCACACCACCCGGGGATCAATTTCCCTGAAAACGCTGCTTTGATCTGTAGAGTTAGAATCATAGGATCCAGAAGTCAAGGTGAGCCACTGACTTCCCAGCCTCACGCATCAGAATCAGGACTTCCAACTTGCCAAATGGCTTCCTTGCTGTTTCCCCAATGCAGCAAACATGCTCATTCTCACCTCTGAGGTTTTGCCTATGCTTTTCCTCTTACCTAAAGCTCATCCAAACATTCTCAAAGTATTTATCGTACCACTATATGCAAGGTACGGTGAATAATCACCCTGAGGCTTTAAAGCAGTGCTTCTCAAATATGAACATGCATCCAAACAACCTGGGGATCTTGTTAGAATGAAGATTCTTTAGGGGTAAGGCCTGATAGTCTGCATTTCTCACAAGCCCCCAGGTTTAGCTGATGTTTTGGGCTGGCTAGTCATGCATTAAACAGCGATTCTTTAAGTATAGTACTTGAAAATAACACCTTCATTCAGTAATAATCACTACCATTTGTATAGTGTTTTGAATTTTACAAAGTAATTTGTTACTCTTAGGACAATTGTGAGTCAACACAGTAGAAATTATTATCTCCATACTCTAAAAAACATTTCACTTCTCCCAACACACACACACACACACACACACACATTTGTGTGTACATGGTTTCTCTAAACCATTTTAAAATAAGTTTCCAATGTCATGATACTTTATGCTTAAATACTCCAAAAAGTTATCTCTGGATAAAAAGATATTCACCAGCTTCATCTCAATAGTACTGTTATACATAAGAAATTCAACATTGACATTCTAATATCTAAGATACAGTACATAATCAAAGTTCCCTTATTGTCTCCAAAATGTCCTTTACACCTGGGTCTTTCTTTTTTGGATGCAGGATCAAACCAAGGATCACACATTGCATTTAGTAGTATCTGTGTTGGTCTCCCCACAGTTTTTAATCTCTTATGATAATAAAATTTTTGAAGATTCCAGAAATGTTTTCATTAGATTGTCCTATAATCTAGATTTTCCTGATTGTTTCCTCATGATTAGATTCAGGTTAAACATTTTTGACAAACTATTACATAGATAATGCTCTCTACTTCTCATTACATTACAGGGGATTTATGGTATCGATTTGATTCATAATTGGCCATGTTAAGTTTTAATGACTTGGTTAAACTGGTGTCCACCAGATTTTTCACTGGGAGGAACTTTATCTCCTTTGTAATTAATAAGTAATATGTTGGCTGATACTTTGAGATGTTTTTCTCCATTAGGTGTCACATTTCTAAATTTTTAAATAATTATAGATACACGAGAGGCTGTAAAAAATAAAAAGTATAGGGAGATCTTGTGCACCCTTCAACCCACCTCCTGCAAAGTCAACACCTTGAATAACTATAGTACACCACTAAAACCAGGAACCTGACTTTGGTACAATCCATAGAGCTTATTCAGTTTTATACTCATTTGCATGTTTTTGTGTATATAGTTCTATGCAATTTTATCAGGTGTGTAACTTTGTGTAATCACCATCACAACCAAGATCCAGTACTTGAACTGATATTTATAGAACATTCCTCTACTGGTAATATAGAATATATAATCTTTTCAAGTGCACATGGAACTTTCAACAGTATAGGCCATGTTACGGTGTCAAGATCTCAATAAATGTAAAAAATTTTGAAAACATGCAAAGTATGTTAAATTAGAAAGCAATTAAATAAATACGTCTGGGTATTTCCCAAATATTTTGAAACTAAATAACACATTTGTAAATAAGTCATTGGTTGGAGAAGATAGCAAAAGAAATTGGAAATAATTTGACCGGAATAAAAATTAAAACTCAGTATATCAAAATTCATGGGATATGGTTACAACAGTCCTCAGGAGAATTTATAGCATTAAATGCTCATATTAGAAAAGAAGAAATGCCTTAAGTAAATTGTCTAAGCATCACCCATAAAAACCTAGAAAAAGAAGAGCAGATTAATCATAAGTGTAGCATCAGGTAATAACACAAATAAGAGGAGAAGTCAATGAAATAGAAAAGCAGTAGAGCAAAACCAATAAAACCCAAAACTAGCTCTTTTAGAAGATAGCAAAAGTAAGAAAGCTCTGGACTGATGAAGAAAAAGAAAGATACAACTGGTCAATATCAAAAATACCACCACATACTCAGGGAACTAAAAGCATAATCAGGGAATACTACGAACAACTTCATACCAGTACATTCAACAACTTAAGTGAAATGGACAAATTCCTTGAAAAACACAAACTACCAAAGCTCACTCAAGAAAGAACAGATAAGGAGTGCCTGGGTGGCTCAGTCGTTAAGCGTCTGCCTTGGGCTCAGGTCATGATCCCGGGGTCCTGGGATCGAGCCCCGCATCGGGCTCCCTGCTCAGCGGGAAGCCTGCTTCTCCCTCTCCCACTCCCCCAGCTTGTGTTCCCTCTCTCGCTGTGTCTCTCTCTGTCAAATAAATAAAATCTTTAAAAAAAAAAAAAAAAGAAAGAATAGATAACATGACTAGCCTTACATTTATTGAAGAAATTTAATTCATAGTTAAGACGTTCCTGAAAGGAAATTCTAGGTGAAGCTAATTTCACTGGTGAATTCTACCAAATGTTTAAGGAAGAAAAAAAATTGTACACCAACTTTCAGAAAATAGAAGTGGAAGAAGTATTGATGCCAAATATCTCTAATATCAAAAGCCAAGAGTTTACAAGGAAAGGAAACTACGGACTAACGTTTCTGTGAGCACAGACACAAATCCAAAAATAAAATTTTAGTATTCAAATGCAGCAATATATAAGAATGCTGATGCATTGTGACCAGGTGGCTTTTATGCCAGAAATGCAAGGTTGGCTTATGATTTGAAAATCAAACAATATTACTTAACATATTAGCAGACTAAAAATGGAAAATAATATTATGATCACTATAGATGCTGAAAAAGCATTTAAGAAAATTAAATACCCATTTATGATAAAAACTTCCAGCAAGCCAAGAATAGAAAGAAAATGCCTTAACCTGATTCCCCTTATTAACAAACCTACAGCTAACATCATACTTAATAGTAAAAGACTAAAGATTTTCCCCCTAAGATTAGAAACAAAACAAGATGTCCATTCATCCAATTTCTATTCAACATGCTGGCCTTATCCCGCACAATGACACAAGAAAAAGAAATAAAATGCATGCATAATGGAGGGAAAGAAGTAAAACTTTGTATTAATAGAAAACATGATCTTTTATGCAGAAAATCCTGTGAAGGGGCACCTGGGTGGCTCAGTGGGTTAAGCGTCTGCCTTCGGCTATGGTCATGATCTCAGGGTCCTGGGATTGAGCCCTGCATCTGGCTCCCTGCTCAGCGGGGAGTCCGCTTCTCTCTCTCTCTCTCTGTGCTCGCTCTCTCTCTCTCAAATAAATAAATAAAATCTTAAAAAGAAAAAGAAAAAGAAAATCCTATGAAAACTACCATAAAGCTATTAGAATAATAAGTGACATTTTAGGACATCAGTTTAAGAAACAAAAATATAAGAAGCACACTTAAAACTCAATAAGAAAACCTAATAGAAAAAAATGGACAAAAGACTTGAATAACATTTGGACAAAAAAGATATATGCTGGTAAACAAGCACATGAAGAGGTGTTTAATATAGTTTGTCAATAGTCAAGAAAATGCAAATTTAAACCACAAAGGGATAGCAGCACACACACCCACGAGAGTCGCGAAAATTTATAAGATCGACACCACCTAGTGTTGGTTAGGTTTCAGAGAACCCAGAACGCTCATGCAACGCTTGTGGTAACGCAAAAATGGTATAGTTACTTTGGAAAACTGTTGAGCAATTTCCTATAAAGTTAAACATACACTTGGCATTTGACCCCACGACCCTACTCTGAGATATTTATTTACCTAGGAGACATGAAAATACATTCATACAAAAGCATACATGTAAATGTTTATGATGACATCATTCATAAAAACAACAAACCGGGAATAACTCAAATGTCCATTAACTGGTGAATCGATGAACGAAGTGTGTTTTATAAAGAAATAAAGGAATATTACTCATCAATAAAATGGAGTGAACTTAACTGTGGTAGTGGTTATCCAAATGAATACATTTGTTAAAACTTAAGGAATGCTATGCTTAAAATTGGCGATTTTTTGGTAAGAAATGTCTCTGTCAATAAAGCTACTGTATAAAATATGTGTAAGTACACATAAATATATGTATCTATATTTAGAAGTGAGGAGTGAGTTCAAAGCTAAAGTTGTAGAATTGTAAGTACAAAGCAAGGACAATATTTGAAACCATGAGTTTTGCAGGAATCCTGAACATAAGGCAACATCAATAATATCATCATCTTTTACAAATAAAGAAACAGGCTCACATATATTATGTGGCTGGCCCACAGTTCTACAGCCATTTTAAAAATCCATAACAAGCATCCCGCTATTCCATGATGATATATGAATAACTGTGAGTAAATTACACATACAATGGAATTATAAAGGGCCTTCTCGGTTCCACCGGGTAAAAAGTCAAGTCACCATTCGCTTACCTTTTGTGACCCATCCAACTCTGTATGTTAACTATACTGGAATTAAAATAAAATTTAAAAGGCCATGGACAAGAAATGCTGATCAAAGATGCTTTCTCTCTCTCCATGTTCATTTTGTACAGATATCTCTCTTCTCCATGTAGAAATATACATGCAGAGGAACAATACCTGGACCCATACAGTCCTCAAAAGAATAAGCAATTAGGTAGATATGAGCATTATTTGGTGGATAGGGACAAGGGAGTAGTGGATAAATGAGGGAATAATGAAATAGAAAATCCAGAGGCACGTGAAAAATTGAGGGTGGGCAACATGACCAAGAGAACCCAGAATATCCATGATCCTTAATTGTCTATTATTTTGTCATTTGATAGAGTTAAATTTGCCATCTCAAAGGCTTTTTTAATTATTAACTTTGGGGCTATGTTTGCATTTACAGATATTAATAAATTCCTTACACTAATTATCCAAAAATTAACACAGATTAAACCATAAACATTAACTTTGTGTGACCAAAACAATCATCAGGGCTCGGGAAAAGAACTTACACAAAAGCATTAACTCAGCAGACAAAAGCATGTCGTCTCTTCCAGATTTACAGGCAGCCGTCAGCGCGGAGTAAAGTGCAGGCAAAATGAACACACACTAGGAACTGACAAATTCTTATGCAAGTACAATTTTATTCCAGAGAGGCAACAATTCTTTTTTAAAATGAAATGACTAAAAAATCTAGCAAAGGAGGGAGTCATAACTACACCACTTCTCATATTTCTTTTAAGAAATTAAATTAAAGCATTTTTCATTTTGATGGGCAAAAAAAAAAAAAGTAAAATGCCCTGAAAACAATAGTATTTTTGGTTTTTGAAACAGTAAGCAAGGTCTCTCCTTTTCCACAAAGATTCACTTCCCTTGTGCAGCTTTGTCATTATGAAATATACGTGTGTTTTTATAGCTGTTAAAAACCCATGAATTCTGGGGCTCCTGACAGGGACACTAAACTGCCTTTAATGATGGTGGCATGAACAGTAACTCGAGATGGTATATGCCATACTGCATAAAATAGATCATAGTAACATCCACTTGGATATTAGAATGGAAACCTCTGTCTGTGTAAAGCTTAATGAAAGTAGTAGGCTTCAGAACAAAGCAGAGCGAATGCTGAGAAAAATCAGCTTAGAAGTAATGTGATGGTATGAAGAACAGATAGATAAGCACAGTGCAACCGAACGGCCAAATCCCCAATGCATTTACAGCAGGGAATGGGCAGGGGGAGAAGAGCGAACAGGGGCTAAGGGAACATAACTGGCTTTATAGACATTAACCTGTAGCTGCTTGCTGATCCTGTTGCTGGTCCTGTGTATCTCATATTACAGAAGGAATTCTGGTTATCAGCAATTGTAGGGTATGGAGACATACTTACAAAATCCTCATTGAAACATGCAAGTGATTCTTCTTGGGAAAAGAAACTAAGTTATAAACCAAGGCAAGGACACAATGGGAGAAGGAGGGGCAACTTGGGGGAGTGGAGAAGACATGGGAGGGGGATAAATTTCCAGATTTCCCACTTCATGCCGTGGCTGTCTTGCTCCATTACTTCCTATGATGAGCAAGTGCTTTAGGGGCCAGTTTTTTTCTGTAGCAGGTCAATGTTCTCTGTAAAGAGAAGCAACGGGAAGAGGGCAATGGTTTTGTGCTCTGAAGGAAAAATACAGAAAGCCGTGAAAAGGAGAGACCGAGAATAATATTTCTTAGGATCTCTTCCCTCCTGTAGCTTTTTTGTACTCGCCAAACATTATTTCAAGGACAAACAGTTGTCCTTTCATGGCGCACAGCTAAAGGAGCGTGGTATTTCGGGTGGAAAGATGGAGAGAGAGATTTAATTTCTTTTACTCTTGGAGATATAAAGAGTGTATTTGGCTCTATAAACAATTACTTGTTGCTTATCACTTTTATATGGGACATAAGCCATTTGTAATATTTACTTACAAGGGCTTAGAGACAAAGCTACTGAAGGAAATGCAGTGAGTAGTTACTGGAATGGGCATGTGAGAAAGCAAATGGAAGTTCAATCTCAGAGAAGATTTAATAGCAAAAATAAAAAAATAAATAAGCTCAGGTAGTAAATGGAAGGAAGGGGAAAACAGTAACATTAAAAAGAGAAAAGAGTTGTTTTAAGTATTGCTCTAAGGGGAGTTCACCAAGGTAGAGTCTGGAAGAGCTAAATATTACTAACAGGCTTCAACTTGGGGATAAATAGGTAATATAATAATCGCATTTGTCTTCATATTGCAGTTTCCCTCTAAGGGTCTCAAAGCACCTCACATACATATTGGAAAATAAGAAGTTCCTGACCACAGGAGTGGCTAAACATTAGAACAAGTTGCCAAGGGAGCTCGAAGCATCTGTTTTGGAGGTCCTTAAAATGGAGTGGCTTCCTATTTATCTGGAATTGTTATGGGCCATTGGTTTTTCAAGCATTAGCTTGCATCCAAATCACTTGGAGGGCTTGCTAAAACATGGATTTCTGGGTCCACCCCCAGAGTGTTGATTCAGTAGGGGCTGGGCAGTGGGGATGGGTTGGAGAGTTTGCATTGGTAACAAATTCTGAGTGAGGCCGTTTCCATGGTTCCAGGGACCATGCTGGTTTATGCAAAGATCTGTCTGATAATGGTGATGTCACCCTCCATTGCGCTCTGACTATGTGCAGACCATGTGCACTCTACTGGTGGATACCCCTTTCTTCCTATTGCAGCCAAGCGGGAAGCTGCAGATGAGAGATAATAAGCTATTACTCCAGTCACTCAGCAAGTAAGGAGCAGTGCTGGTATTCCAAAATGAGTTGACCTGAATGTGGGCCCATCACTCTCAACTGCGATGTTATGCTGTCCAGTGATGGGGATATGAATGATCTCTAAGAAACTGTTTACTTACAAGTTTCGGAAATCACACAAGATGCAGGGGGAAAAGTACAAGCACAAAACTCTTCTGCAGTGTCATAATTTTTAGGCCTCCCTTTGGTAGGAAAGGCCACATCTCTAGGCATTAGTTGTGAACTGTACCTCTTTAAGCGAAACATCTGCCGTCCCTTCATTCTCCTTTCCAAGCTTCTCCCCACTCTTGGCACCACCAAAAATTAAAATCCGCTGATACAAAACCATGTTAGAGTGACGCAGATTTCCTAAGGGATGAAGGGCAGGGCTCGCCATACCCCTGACCTTCCCCCCTGAACCCCAGTCCTATTTGCTTCCCACTCTGAGATGCTTTTTTTTCTCTCTCCAGTCTGCACATTATTACCCTGCTTTTAATATGTGTTTCTTTCCTTCCTGAAAACTGGTCACCTCCCACGTACCCCCAGATCCTGGAGGTTGCTTTTACCCTACGCTTGGCTTATAGAAGCATTTTCTTTTCCATAATGGTCTCCCTACAAAGAAATTCTCATGTCAGCTGCTTGAGATAAAATATTCTGCATAGGGCGCCTGGGTGGCTCAGCTGGTTGGGCGACTGCCTTCGGTTCAGGTCATGATCCTGGAGTCCCGGGATCGAGTCCCGCATCAGGCTCCCCGCTCGGCGGAGAGTCTGCTTCTCCCTCTGACCCTCCTCCCTCTCATGCTCTCTCTGTCTCATTCTTTCTCTCTCAAATAAATAAATAAAATCTTTAAAAAAAAATATTCTGCATATTGTTACATAGAGAACTTCTTCCTAGAGACCGTAGAGAACTCCTTACCACATGGTAATTTCAAATGGATGGTTTACACATTCTAGATCTGTACTCTTCTAGATCAAGTACCTTCTAGATCTAGAAAAGTGTTCAAATTGAGATATGCTGGAATTGTAAAATACAAATTCAGAGACTTACTATGAAAAGAAAAACGTAAAATATCTCATTAATAATTCTTACCGTTTACATATTGAAATGATAACATTTGGGATATACTTAGCTATATAAGATATTGAAATAAATTTCATCTCTCTCTTTTTACTTTTGTTATTGTGACTATCAGTAAATTTAAAATTACAGATGTGACTAGTATTACATTTCTATCGGGCAGGACTATTGGAGATCCTAAAGAGAATGAAGCAAACTGACAAGGGGAGGTTATGTAAGGTTGGCTTTTTCTGAAAAATCAGTGCACTGAAAAGTTCTTCACCTGCAACAAAAACCAAACCAAAACAACAACAACAAAAAACCCCAAAAACAAACAACCCCCCCCCACAAAAAACCAGAGAAGATCTACAATATGCTTACTTCCACCTGGCAAATGTCAAAAACTGTGGTTTTCAAGGGCTTCAGCGGACCAGGGTCAGCAGACAGGACTATGACTTAGGACAATGCTTTGTGCACCTGCTGTAGCCCTTACAATATGCCTTACATTGCATAACGTTGTATAGTATTTGATAAATTAACAAGTGAATGAATATCTTCCTTATCTTGACTATAAGCATTTTGGTAGCAAGATCTATGGGATTTATTCATTTTTCTTCATTGCACAGTGCCTGACGCACAGCAAGGGCTCAGCAAATATTTGTGGAAGGAATGGCAGCTTAGGGGTCCTGGGGAGGAAAGTGGGTGACAATGCAAAGGGCCGCACCACCTGGGAATATCTGATTTGGTTAAATGCAAACACAGTTCAAACTAACAGACTTGCCAAAGAAGGCCCTGACCTCATCATTCTTAAAGCCATAGGTCAGGGCTTCAGTTGTACCTTATTTAATTATGAAATGTGCTATTCAGCATGCCATTTAATGTTTGTGGCACGTTCTCCAGGTTGCAATTTGCATAGCAGGAAATGAGTCCAGAGTGTACATTTTCGTGAAAGATTTCAGAAACTCTAAAAAGAGACCTGAAAATTAGAATATCTGTGATTCCCTTGGTGCTAACTGCAAAGAAAGAAAACGCAGGCATATAGAAATTCAACAAACATCAACAAGTCAGCAGTGGACAATCCAGTCCGGGCTAAATGGAGTGTTTCCACAGACGCTTCCAACTCTTCTCCCCTTCTCTCTTCTGTTTTCTCTTCATTCTATCCAAATTTAAAGAATAAAATTGACACAAATGTAGCAGAGAGATTCAGGCCAGAAAATCGAGGTTTTTATTTAGCAAAAGCAAGAACACAAAACATTTTGCAAAAATAGGAAATAAAGAAAAAAATAGTTTCAGATTCTACATCATGTGCTTCGGGTATCAGCAAATATAGGGTGCAGGAAAGATTTTCTTTCAAGGATAGGATATCTCATATAAAAAAAAAAAAAAACCCACCCAAGTAATCATTCTGGCACACATAAAAAGCTGAGAAACTCAACAGATTTAAATATCATTCTTAGTGTGGCTTAGTGTTGTTTTATTTTGAATTAAATATGGGGATGTACACCATAATCTTAATAGCTCTTTGATCTTAATCGGGACCTGGGAGAGTCTAATTTCAATATGTTTTATTATCCACACTTGGAAATACTGTGGGTCAATTCAGGGTGTCCAGACAATAGCTTTATGCAGTAAAGTTAGATGGAAAAGGGTCAGAATGACACCAAACCCCTTTAAATGTGTTCCTCTCTGCATGTGAAACCTCGAGTTGTCTCAGCTGGGTTGACCCCTAAGATCCAGGGTTAAATTGTTAGATAACATATTTTGTCTCCATTGATGTTTATATTTTTTTCTTGAATATAGCCAGGGAAAACTGGATCTATAAACAAGATGCTGAGACCATAAAATATATCTGTACCAGGGAGATATCAAGGGCGGCAAAATTATTCTAGGTAATTCTATATTGGTCCATACATGTCAGTATACATTTGTCAAAACACATGAATGTACAACAATAAAGTGAACCTTGTGATAATGGGTGAACGTTAGCTCATCAGTTGTAACTACACTGGGGTGGGATGGTGATGATGGGAGGTTGTGTGTGGGGTGGGGAGGGAGTATGGGAGAACTCTGTACTTTCTGCTGGATTTTAGTGTGAACCTAAAACTTCTAAAAAACAAAAGCCTATTATTTAATAAATGTCTTATATTTTATATCTGTATCTGCATCTATCTATCTATCTATCTATCTATCTATCTATCTACACCAAGTTGAAAAACATTTTCTACTTAGTGGGAGCTCTCTAAAATGATGATGAAAGATAGATGAGATGGTATTGGTGCTGTGGCAACCAACATAAGGCAAGGAAGAAAGAAACCCCCCTGACCTCACAGACTAGGGGATAAGAAAGAAATCTTAAGGAAGGAAAGAGAGAGAGAGAGAGAGAAGCGAGAGAGTGCTGTCAAAATCCCTGGAAAGTGGATGTCCTGAGATTCTGCCTTGATCACAGTCGGGATATATGGCCATGAAGTCTAGCAGGGGAGGGGGCGATTGCTACCTATTGTGTGAGATCCAGGATGATGGGATGAGTCATGTCATGCACACTCAGAGAGTAGCCTAAGACTAGTTGAACATGATCAAATAAACAAGGCATTTAAAAATCAGCCAGAATAGAAAACATCTAGAGCATTGCTTGCCCATAAGAAAGAAAGGACTAAAAATGCAAAGGAACAAAAATAATGATAACAGTAGCAATGAGGAGTGGGATCTCAGACACCAGCAACAAAAATCTATCTAAATCCATTATTAAGAATAAATATACTGAGGGCTGAAATAGGAGAGTTGGTACCAAGGCAGGGGATAATTTTTTAAACCAGCTGCTGGTGGCTTTTTTTTCCTTTTTTCTTTTCTTTTTTTTTTTTTTGGCATGATGAGATGATCTCAGGTAGGAGAAATTTTGGACTGAATATCAAGAAAAAAAATTCCTGACTGTGAGAACTATTGGATTACAAAGCGGTCTCTCAAGGGAAGAAGTAGAAACTCCATCTGCACTGCTCTGGGAATAGGTTTGTTAGTTAAATTGTACTCCTTTTCTTAGTTGACTGCTTGACATTTCAGCAACAGAACCAAATAATTCATGGGTCAGCTAAGAAGAGTGCTTATTATAATCATCTTTTAAAATCTCTGCTAACAGCAGTGAATTAGAAAAAATATATATAGTTACTATTTTATTCTATGTGATAAAGCCAGCCAGGTTTTTACAGTGTGAAACCTGTTCTTCAATACTCTTGGTTTGCTTCTCAAATGATCACTGATATCTATAAAAAAGAATGTCCTGGCAGTACTAAGAAAACAGCATCTGAGAGAAGACTAGAAATAATGAAGAGGGATTGTGTCCACTGTTTGTGCAAGACTGCTGGTAGAATCTTAACCATCCTTTAGACTTCAAATAATAATCTTGCTAATAATAAACTAGATTAAAGCCAATAACAAACCAAATGACTTTTAATTCTCTTGGAAGCAGAAAGGAAAAAACAACAGTTAAAGTAAAAGAAGGCTTGCAATAAATTAAGAACTGCAGATTGTGACATTATTATCCTGTAAATACTCCTTAGTGATTCTTCCAGGATCTCTTCAAACAAAGAAATAGAAAATTAACAAAATCTCATCCAACATTAGCATGGAACAAACACAGTAAAGGTGAGATCCTAGACTCAGGGTGTAGAGAGGGGCCCAGAGCAATCCCCTCCATAATCTCAGCCTCGAACATCTTTAATAGAGTTAGAAGTGGCTGTCAGTGGCAGCTTCAAAAGGCACAAGAAGCTAAGAAGAATCCAAAATGGACAGTGCACAATTTGGACATGGTGCCAGGCAGCCACCCTCAATACCCCATACATAGAACCCATTTGCCACTGCATAAATATAAGTTTGGGATAGTTATGGGCACTTATGAAATCCTTTTGCCCTACCTGTCACCTGTCTGGAGTTCCTGCCATTGGAATCTCTGATCATCCATGACTGGCAAGTACCAAGAATCATCCCTTCCTGAGAGCAGATGAGGATCAGCTAGCTTTCATCATGTAGGTGGGCATGCCCATTTAAAAGACACATGCCAGTTTGGGATTTAGTTAATTACAATCACAATGTTCACTCCCTTGGATTAGAGCACATTTAGAGCTGGAACCATATGTGTGTTGGTTAAAGTGATGCTAGTTACTAAGATGTCATTGTGTCTTACACTAACTGCTGGAATCCTAAGGATGGAAACCTAGGCAGAGCTTAGAAGGGTGCCTGCATATTTACTCTATCTCTTCTTGGGAAATTCACACCACATGAGAGGGAAAACATTGACTTGGGGATCAAATGTTCACTCACTCATTTGAGCAGTCAGTAAGTAATTATTTATTGGAATTCAGAGGTAACCAAAAGTACAATAGTCCTTGTTCTTCAGGAACATGACTTTTTGAATCCTTGCTCTATTACCAATCGCATATGAGACTGTGACCAAAGTAAGCTTTCTGAAACTCAGTTTTCCCACTGGGAAAATGGGTGCTATTAACACCTATCAAGGAGTGTGGCTCTGAGAGTAAGCCATACACGTATAGACAAAGCCTCAGCATTTAACAAGCCCTCAGTAAATGTCTTCTAAGCACCTGTTCATGCTTTCAGCTCTGAACTATTTTGCTATTTGTATGCACTTTACTAATTAGATTCCAGGGTTATCTGATTAGTATTGTATATAAGCAAGGAGAGTATAAGGACCAACCTTCATATACAGTGACATCTTTGTGAAACAACCTTAGAAGGAGGAGCCGAAAGGACATACAATCACAATGAATGTGTCAAAAATAACTTTTATGGATGCTAAACTATCTCTTCCATCTTTTGTTGAAAAAGCCATACAAAGGTGGGATTCAATAAAGCAAAAGTCAACCAGGACCTAAGAAACCACAATGAAATTATTATTTTGATTCATCAACATTGGATTCTAAACATAGTAAGGTTATATTAGCTCACATCAAATATATAATAAAAATATATAAAAGCACTTAGAATGCTGAGATCATCTAGTTCAGCTTCTTTACAGATGAAACCTTTGCCAATATTGATGAAGTAAAAGTAACAGAGCTGGTAGGTGACAAGAGACCGGACCAGAAATGTCCACTTATAAGTTTTTATAATGCCCCTTTCATCTTCATAATTGTATAGAAACATACCAATTTATAAGATTTATTGATTTTAGAGAGAGAGAGTGCATGTGTGTGAGTGGGGGCAGGGACAGAGTGAGAGAATCTCAAGCAGACTTCCCACTGAGCAGAGTCCCTTTCAGGGTTCCATCCCATGACCCATAAGATCATGACCTGAGCAGAAAGCACGAGTGGGATGCTCAAGCAACTGAGCTGCCCACGCACCCCAGAAATATATTTGACACTGTACAGTTAATCAACTATATTCCAGACACTATTCTAGACACTGGGAATAGAGTGTCTAGAATATAGTTTAGTGGGGAAGATAGGTAATATAGTAAAGATGCAGTCTAGTTTTTGGATCACTGAAGAGCCCCCAAAGGAATATCATTTAGTTGAAGCCCAATGTAGGAGGTTGGAAAGTGGGGTAAGAAAGTGGGGAGGAGGAGGTGGGCAAGGAAGAGGAGTTGCTGAGCTGAGAGGCAGAAAGCCTGGGGTGTGAGGAAAGGAAAGGGAAGGCCAGCAGGGAGGGTGGAGAGAGATGACTCTCAAGAGATGAGTTAGGAAGGGCTTGGAAATTCAAGGTAGAGTTTGAGTGTTACCCTAAGTGGAATAGGAAGCCTTGGAGAAGTTTTAGTAGAGAAGTTGAAATGATGATATTTGCATTTTGGTGTGATCAATCTGGCTGCATTGTGGAGAAACAGTTGGAGAAAAGAGCAGAGGTGGAGAGCTATTAGGGGTCATGGATGAACTGATGATGCCATGAAGGTGAAATGAAATGAACCAATGTGAGAGGTATTTGCAAGGTGAAAGTGGGACTGGGGACTTGGTGATTGGATATGGGGGCAGTGAGGGTATGGGAAAAGTCAGGACTTATTTTCAGGCTCAACACATGGAACCCATGCAGAGAGAAGAGGAGACAGTCAAGGGGGGGAGGTGTTGAACTTAAGATGTTAGAAGATACATGGTAATCCTGTCCGCCAAACTGTAAGAGATTTCCAACACAGAGCCCATTATACAACATTATCATCACATGGGAAAAATAATAAAAAATGGAGATGGAAAACATTTTACCAGACATTTGGAGGAAATGCAAATTTCCTAGAAAGGTATTTGCAATCGGAAGCAAATCCTTGGGCAGATGGAGCTACGAGTTGGAAGAACATTCCCCAAGCAAAACTCTGGTGGTAGTAAACACACCGGGTAAGTGACAAACGCACTGGGATGTTGTGAAAGATGTGTTTGCAGTTGGGCTCAGAGAGCACAGAGAGCCATACGTGGATTAGGTGCACCTGTGCATAGCAAAAACATTTCAAAACAAAACAGTGGTGCCTTCTCTCTCACCAGAGAGGAAACAAATGACAAATGGGAACTTCCAAATTGCCCCTAGACCTTCACACTTGCAAGAACATTGATAGCTCTGCCTGTGCAAATGACCTCTTCCCTTTTCCCTCCAGCTTCTGGTCAGCACACCTTCTATTTCTGAGTCACTCCAAAATTGGGAAGAAGCAGAGGCAGCCTCTTTGACCAGCTTTGCAGACTAGGACTCTGCTTCTGGCCCCCCATGTCACCCCTGTTTCTTTAGAGAAAAAAAATTTTTTTCCAAGTGTTCAACCCCTCTGCTCTACCAAATCTCTAAAACACAAATCTTTCATGAAATTACCTAGTACTAGCTTGTCAGAATTACTCGTGATTGGTGTCTTAGTTAGGATTCCTCTGGAAGCAGACCCTGAGACAAGGACAAGTGGGAAGTGTATGGGAGGGATGAAGAGACACTGCAGGGGAGTAGGGGAATGAGATAAGGAAGGGCAGGGAGCCAGGGAAAGGGTGTATTATCAAGGCAGCTGCCACAGGAGGGGACTGGCAATTAATCAGAATTATCTCACGTAAAAGATGAAGGAGCTAGGGTATTTATATATCAAATGTATACATCAGTCACGGGTCGAGGACTTTAGGTGGGTGTGTGGGTGGATGAGGGCTGTTAATTCTCATGTATTAAGCAAAGTGTTAAGAGAAAGCCCTCAGGTGCAGAAATACATATCCTGGCAGTGGGAGGTCCAGAGTTGCATATTGCAGAGGTAAAGATGAAGAGATATGAGCAGGACCCTTAGAGTGTCTCCTAAAGTTAGCAACAGCGTGGGCTTCCCAAGCTGGGTGGAGGGAGGTCTCGAGATAGACTGAAAGGTCATTGGCAACAGATATACACACACATATCCACCAGGAGAGGTGTGTGACTTCAAGGCTTACTGAAAGCAGAATAAAGAATTCAGAAAGCCATTTTATCATTGCAATGGGGAGAGAGACCAGGCAAGAGAAAATAGACAAAAAAGATTTCATCCAAGAGGGTTATGACAACATCATTGGGGTCATTTGACAGAAAGGCAGCTCTGTCTGAGTGCTAGCAGGTTCTTGAGAAATTATAGGAGAAAAAAGGGTTGGTCGACCTTGTTTAGGTCAGGTGCTATCTGACCATTTGATATATCTTGGCTACCTACCTTGGCACTTCAGGTGTACCTCAAGCAATAAAGATAAAATTGTACAATCCAAATATGGTGAAAAGTTGTCAGTGAAGTACAAACAAGTCCAAATATATAAACCTTAGCGATACATCTCTCTACAGGAGGCTCAGATCTATAAGGATTAATGACCCAAATTAGTATGCCAAAGCATCCTTTCAGTTTCTTAAAGAAAATTTAGGGTGAGGTACTTTAAGAAGATAATCGGACATTCATAAGAGGCTGGGTCTGAGATTCAGAAGTCCTGGGAAGCAATCCCTAAAACCTGGACCCCAGATTAAGGGGTTCTGAGTACTACATCTGGGAAGAAGCATATCGCTCTCTAACAGCTAGACAGGATCTCATGAAAAAAGAACACAATGTCACCCAGCCTAGGATCTTCCCTCCTAGTCCTTATGTCTCCTGTTTCACAGACATCCAACTGCTTGGCTATCTAGGCAACCTCTGCTGGCAGAAGTGAAAGCCAACAGACTCCCAAGGAGAATGGAGACACGTGGTCCTCGGAGCCTAGAAAAAAACCTGACAGATATGTCAGTGTGACTGTACCAAATATCTGATCTTTGCATATCCTTGGTTCAATTTAAGAACTTCTTAAGAGTGCCTTAGAGATATGGGCCTTCAGTACTAATTTTAAACACATTCCAACAAGGCTAGAATGACAGTATCACATGGTGGTTGAGAGCGCAAGCCCTCGAGTCAAGAGTATCTAGTTCAGATCCTGGCTCTTCCCCTCACTGAATGTATGACCAGGGCTCAAATACTTTCTTCTTTAAATCTTTATTTTCTCATCTAAAATGAGTAAGAATAATATCTACATAATAAAGTTGTGATGAGTAAAGGAGCTAGTGAATAAAGCACACTACCTGGCAAGGAGTCAATATTCAGCACCATTTAACTAGCACACCAGGAGTGACGGCAGCCGTTGGGGTGATGGTGGCTGTGTTGATGGTGATCATAGAAGAAAAGCTCAAACTTCCATCAGGATGCTGGTCACTTTTACCCAATATTTTCACCTCCCCTCCTTCTAGGCACACAGTAGGATTGTACCGCTCTCTTCACTTTGGAGTTAGATGTACCCTTGTGGCTCACTATGGCCAAGAAATGCATGTTATTACTTTGGGGAAGCTTCCAGAATCATCAAATAATCTGCCATACACCCCTTTTCTCTCTGCTCTAAAAATCATCAATGTTTCTGTTAGTGGTTATTTCTTCCTCTTTGATCGCAGAGGGGAGACAACATGGAGCACAGGCCCCAGCTGATCCATAATGGGCAGGTGGCATGAGCATAAATGAAGCTTTGTTGTCTTCCACCAATGAGATTTGGGGATTGTTTGTTTCCATAGCATAACCCAGGCCATCCTGACTGATATGACTGATTTCATGTCAATGCTTCTTCTCTGAAATGTTGATTTTGATATGCAGGAAATATCTAACTCAGCACCATATTCTGGCTTCCATTTCCCCATTTTCAATAGAGCCTTTATTTCCAAAAGGAAATTATTATATAAAATGCTTGGGGATTCTCTTCATTAACAGTTACAAAATGCCTGTTTTTTGTAAAGAACAGAAAGACAGCAATGTGCCCTTTTGCATCTATGTCTTTTGAAGCAATGTAGTTCTTCATTTCAGAAACATAGTTATAGCTTCTCTTTGTTGTTAAATTAGTTGGTCCAGAAATGTATACACAGAACAGGTGGTAGATATTTTCGCTATGACACATCTAGTGTTATCCTGTAGGGTACCCATTGCTAAGGTGATCAAACTAATTCATTCCAGTTAAAGGACACACACAGTCAACTCTACCATATTTTAAATACTCTTTTACATTCACTGATGGTAATAATTTCTTGTCACAAGGAATCTAAACCAGGTCTGAATCTACAATATGAGAATATAGCATTTTTGACTAACCACCAGCATTAGGATTGCTTGAAATGCCTGCTACTACATTGGCAGGAACTCCAATGCCTTCACCTGGACATCATATACCATCTCTAGATACAACATGCATGCGATGAAAGCCAAATTCAAAAATACTACTAAACTAAATCCAGAAAGAACAATGTGTGTTAGTTCTAGTTTGGACGTGGCAATTAATTTCAGGAGTGGAAGAGATGGAAAGAGAAGGGAAATAAAATGTAGTGAGCAACTATAGAGCTTTACGAAACTGCTGGCACTGGAGATACCATAGTGAACAAGATAGGCACAGCACCCCCCCCAGAGTCCAGCATTCTTGTGATTGAGATGGACCAAAACTAAAGAAACAAAAACCTCTCGTAGGAAATAGCAAAATAAATAAAATACTTTTAAAGTGCTGTAAGTGCAATGAAAACAAACAAACAGACATTTGGATTACATCCAAGGGCAACTGAAGCCATCAAAGGAAGAATAAGGTGATTCAATTTAGGTTTTTATAACCTGTGTAACTACCACCCATAAAAAGATACAGAACACTTCCCTCACCCCTGGTGTCCTTGTCAGTCAAAACCACCACCAACCCCACTTCTTCCTTCCTCGTGTTGATCAGATTTCTGCCACCATGCATAATCTTGGACTTCATGGAAATAGAATCACGTAGTGTGTACTTGTTTGTGTCCGACTTCTTTTACTCCACATATTTTTGAGATTCATCAATGTTGTTGTGTGTATCAACAGTTTCATTCATTTTTATTTCTGAAGATTGTATTGTATTCAATTGTACGCCTATACCCCAATTGGACTATGCATTCACCTATTGATGGACATTAGTATTGTTTCCAGTCTCTGGCTATTATAAGTAAAGTTGCTCTCAACATTTTTATCCAAGTGTTTGGTAGACTTTTGTTTTCATTTTTCTTGGGTAAACACATAGAAGCAGAAATGTTGGGGCCATAGGGAAGGTATATGCTTGATTTTATAAGGAACTTCCAGTTCCAAAAATAGTTGTACCATTTTACAGTCTTACCAACCAAACATGAGACTTTTGTTTGTTTCACAACTACATTAACATTTAGCAATGTCAGGTTTTTTAAATTTTATTTTAGCCATTCTAGTGAGAGGGAAATGATATCTCATTGTGCTTTTAATTTGCATTTTCATGTTTATTAATGATGTTGAACACTTTTTCTTGTGCATTTTGGACATTCATATATCTTCTTTTGTCTGTTCAAGTCTTTGCCCGTGTTGTATAAGGTTGTTGAATGTAGGATTTATTTACGTATACAGATATGAGTTGTTTGTCAGATATAACTTTGCATTGCAAATAGGCCTCCTAGTCTGTGGCTTGCCTATTCATTTTCTTCATGGTGTTCTTTTAATTTTTCTAAAGTTCAAAATTATCAATTTTTTTCTTTAATTGTCCTAAGAAATCTTTGCCTATACCCAGGTAATATTATGTTCTTCCATGTTTTCTTCTAGAAGCTTCATTGTTCTAGCTTTTACATTTAGACCAATGATCCATCTCAAATTAATTTTTAAGTTACATATTCCCATACACATATATACATACATTTTATATATGTATAGAGGTTGAGTTTTTTTTTCCACATGGACATCCAATTGTTCCAGCAGTATTTGTTAAGAAGAGTTTCTTTTCCTTGTTAATTGACTTAAGACCTTGTAAAAATTAACTGACCATATTTTGTGGGTCTATTTCTGGACTCTATTATGCTCCTTACCCTTATGCCAATGCCACTTTATCTTGATTACTTTAAAGTTCTAAAACAAATATTGCAACTATCAAATTTTGTTTTTTCAAAATCATTATGACTATTCCAGATTCTTTGCACTTTCATAATAATTTTAAATCACCCCCCTGGGTTTTTGATTGGGATTATGTTGAATCTCAAGATCAATATGGGGAAAACTGACATCTTGACAATATTGAGTCTCCAATCCAAGAACATGGTATCTCTCTATTTTTAATTATGTCTTTAGTATCTCTTAGCAATGTTTTATAGTTTTCAGTACAAAGATCTTGCATATCTTTTGATGGATTTATGCCTAGGTATTTGATGTTTTGTTGCTGTAATAAATGCTTTAATCTTATTTCCTAATTGTTTTCTGCTAGTGTATAACATTATAATTGATTTTTACATATTAACCTTGTATTCTGCAACCACAGTAAAGCTACCTCCTAGTGTTAGTAAGTTGTTTTCTTTTGTTTTGTTTGTAAATCCCATTAAGGTTTCCTGTGCACACAATAATTGGAAGTTTTACTTCTTCCTTTCCAATACATATGTTGTTTGTTTATTTTCCTTGTCTTATTTCCCTGGCCAGGACTTCCAGAATAATATTTAATAGAAGCAGCATATCAGTTAGATTTTTTTATTAACATTCTAACTTTTTAGAGTAGTTTAACATTCACAGCAAAATTGAGGAGAAGGTACAGAGATTTCCCATATGTAGGTTTCACCTGCTATCCAAAAGTAGTGTTTCTGTGAAAATTTTCATAAACCAAAATGGCATGAAATGAAGAAGCAATTACCATTAAGTTATATGGAAAAAATTTTGAGCTTTCCCAGACCCGAAAAATAACCTCTATTAGGCTTTTCTGATATCTTAGGATACATCTTGTTAACAGATGCACAAAATAAATTAAGATAAATCACAGCTGTGCACAGACACAGTTCAAAGCTATGGTGGCTTGATGCTGAGATGCTGAGTGTAGCTCTTGAGGAAGGAGTTTGGCGGGGTCACTCTTGTTGCTCAGGATGTACACTGCCTCTGTAAAGGTTCTCTGCAAAGCAAACACTGAATACTATTTTTACTTTTTGCCTTTTTCTGTGAAAGCAAAAATCCTCTTTGGATTTCTTTCAGTTAGTGAAAATAAGTACTATGGTAGATCTTTTGTAAAAGTAAAGTGGAATAACATTAACTTTTGAAAAGTGTGACCCTTACACTGACACATGAATAGTGTCCCTTATTATCAACAACCCTAGTAGAGTGGTACATCTGCTACAGTCAATGAACCTTACACTGACACCAAAATCACCCAAAGTTAATAGTTTGCATTTTGGTTCACTCTTAGCATTGCACATTCTTTGGGTTTTCAAAAATGCATAATGACGTGTAACCATCATTATTACATCATACAGAGTATTTTCACTGGCCTAAACATCCCCTGTGCTCCACCTATTTATCCCTCCCCAATCCCCAAAAACATGGCAACCGCTGATCTTTTTACTGTCTCCATAGTTTTGCCTTTTCCAGAAGATTATAGAGTTGAAATTACACAATACATACAATTTTCTGATTGGCAACTTTTACTTAGTAATATGCACATAAGTCTCCTCCGTGTCTTCTCATGGCTTGATAGCTCATTTCTTTTTAGCACTGAATAATACTCCATTGTCTGGATGTACCAGAATTTATCCATTCAACTACCGAAGGACATCTTGGTTGTGTCCAATTTTTGGCAATTGTGAATAAAGCTGTTAAAACATCTATGCACAGGTCTTTGTGTGGACATGTTTTCAACTCCTCTGTGTAAATACAAGGAGCACATTTGCTGGATCATATGGTAAGAGTATCTTTAGTGTTTTAAAGAAACCACCAAACTGTCTTCCAAAGTAGCTATACCATTTTATATTCCCAGTAGCAATGGATGAAAGTTCCTGCTGCTCCACAGCCTCACCAGGATTTAATATTGTCAGTGTTCCAAATTTTGACCATTCTAGTAGGTGTGTAGTGGTATATCATTTGTGTCCTACTTTGCATTTCCCTGATGACATATGATGTAGTGTATCTTTTCATATGCTTGTCTGCTATCTTTATATTCTTTAATGAGGTATTTATTGAGGTGTTTGGCCCACTTTTTTAAAGGTTGCTTGTTTTCTTATTGTTGAGCTTTAAGAGTTCTTTGTATATTTTGGATAACAGTCCTTAAGCAGATGTGTCTTTTGCAAATATTTTCTCCCAGTCTGTGGCTTGTCTCCTAAGATTCTTGATATTGTCTTTTGCAAAGCAGAAGTTTTTAATTTTAACGAAGTACACCTTATCAATTATTTTTTTCATGAATTGTGCCTTTGGTGTTGTATTTAAAAAGTCATTGCTGGGGCACATGGTTGGCTCAGTTGGTTAACTGTCCGACTCTTGGTTTCAGCTCAGGTCATAATCTCATGGTAATGGGATGGACCCGCATTGGACTCTGCACTCAGCAGGGAGTCTGCTTCTCTCTCTCTCTCCCTCTGCCCCTCTCCCCACTCGTGCTTGCTCGCTCTCTCTCTTTCTCTAAAATAGATAAATAAATCTTAAAAAAATAAAAAAGAAATAAAAAGTCATTGCCATTATACCCAAAGTCATCTAGGTTTTATCTTCTCTTCTAGGAGCTTTATAGTTTCACATTTTACATTTAGATCTGTGATCATTTTTGAGTTAATTTTTGTAAAGGTGTAAAGTCTGTACTTAGATTCATTTTTTTTTTTTGCATGTGGATGTCCAATTGATCCTGCACCATTTGTTGAAAAGACTATCATTGCTCCATTGTATTGCCCTTGCTCCCTTATCAAAGGTCAGTTGACTATATTTATTTGTTTTACTTCTGGGCTCTCTTTTGTGTTCCTTTGATCTATTTGTCCATTCTTTCACCAAAAGCACGCTGTCTTTATAGTAAGTCTTGAAGTTGGTACTGTCCTCTAACTTTGCTCTTTCTCTTCAATATTTTGTTGGCTATTCTGGTCTTTTGCCTCTCCATATAAACTTAGAATCAGTTTGTTAATATCCACAAAATAACTTGGTTGGATTTTTAATGGGGATTGCATTGAGTGTAGAGATCAAATTGGGAAAAACTGGTATCTTAGCAACACTGAATCTTCTTATCTATGAAGATGGAATATGTCTCTACTTCATCAGTTCTTTGATTTCATTCATCAGTTTTGTATAGCTCTTGCACATATTTTGTTAGATTTATGCCCAGGTATTTCATTTTTGGGGTGCTAATGTGAATGGGTATTCTGTTTTAAATTTCCAATTCCACCTGATGGTAGATAAGAAAGTGATTGACTTTTATATGTTAACCTTGTATCCTACAACGTTGCTAAAATTGTTTATTAGTTCCAGGAGTCTTTCTGTCAGTTCTTTCAGATTTTCTACACAGACATCCATGTCATCTGCAAACGAAGTCAGTTTTGTTCCTTCCTTCTCAATCTGTGTATCTTTTATTTCCATTTCTTATCTTATTGGATTAGCTTAGACTTACAGTGTGATGTTGAAAAGGTGTGGTGAGAGAAGGCATCCTTGCCCTGTACTTGACCTTAGTGGGAAAGCTTCTAGTTTCTCATCATTAAGCACGATATTAGCTGTATGGATTTTGTAGATATTCTTTATAAAGATGAGGAAGTTCCCCTCTATTCTACTTTACTGCAAGCTTTTATAATGAATGGGTGTTGGATCTTGTAAAATGCTTTTTCTGCATTGATCAATATGGTCATGTAATTTTTCTTTTTTGGACTATTGATGTGATGGGTTACACTGATTGATTTTTTTATTATGTTATGTTAATCACCATACATTACATCATTAGTTTTTGATGTAGTGTTACATGATTCATTGTTTGCGTATAACACCCAGTGTTCCATGCAGTACGTGCCCTCTTTAATACCCATCACCAGGCTAACCCATCCCCCCAACCCCCTCCCCTCTAGAACCCTCAGAATCCGCAGTCTCTCATGGTTCATCTCCCCTTCTGATTTCCCCCCCTTCATTTCTCCCTTCCTCCTATCTTCTTCTTCTTCTTTTTTTTAACATATAATGTATTATTTGTTTCAGAGGTACAGGTCTCTGATTCAA
>NC_138381.1:41818492-41836946 GCF_054177405.1 Leptonychotes weddellii | reverse complement strand
AAAAAAAATCCAATATGCAAATGCTCACACGACACAGTGATAAGAAAGGGTATTTTGGAGCACTGAACATGCACCTCATTGAGATGTCATTGGTACAGAAACACCCGTGCCAAAGAGCTTGAAGCTCATCTTCTGTGAAAAATCAGTGGCCCCCCAAACTTCTCATTTCTTACCTCTAGATCACCTGGAGTATCCAGTCTACTAGTTGAATGGTGTTTGGCTCCAACTTCTGAAGTCTTTTTTATTTATTTCCGGTATGGTGCCAAATGCGTCCCCCTTAATTTGCACTACTCTTTGTCTGTTTCTTCTACAACACATGTGAAAAGGGAGAAGTGGGACTTAGAGATGCAAAGACGCAGGTGTTCTTATTGTAAAAGCACAGATAAAAACAGAGCCTCTCCACAATAGGGAGAATGTGAAGGGCTTACCTAAGAGGAGGGATTTAATCCCTGGGCCTGTAATGTTTTGGATGCATGCAATGGACACGGTCTGGCCGTAAACACACTCGCAGCCATGCTCACGGTATGCGTGCATATGGTTCGTACTGATGTGTCTATGAGTGTGGAGGGGAGGAGGAAAGGATGAGCATGAATCAGATCTATTTATGCTGCGTTCTAATTTTCTTTTTTTTCAAAGATTTTCTTATCACACACAGCTAGAGAGCATCTATCGTGTGCTTGGTCCTGGCGATAGTGGTGAGTAAGATGTACTCCTCACCCTTGGGGAACTTAAAATCTGGCCAATGAGACAAACGCATGAATAATTAATAGATAAGTGGCATTATACTGGTCAGGTGACTAAAACAACTCTGGGAACACAGAGGGGACCATTCGTTGTCCGAAGGGGTGTAGGGGTAAGCGTGTTAGAGAAAGTTCCCTGGAGGTGGGCATTCAAAAGATGAGTGAGATCTCACTTGGCAAAACAGTGGGACACTTGTATGGAAGCACAAGCAAGTTCTGCGGTAGGCAGCGCTGGCATGCTGGGTCTGCATCCTGCGGGGGGGTTTGTCAGGAGATACGACTCATTCCTGTAAGTCAGGAGTTCAGATCCAAGGCCAACAATACATCAGGGAAGAAGGAAGGACCTAAAGGTAAGTGAAAAGGGATCAAAAAGCAAACCAACAAACAGCAAACCCCAAACCTGACCCTTTCCATTTACTTTTTAACACCATGAACAATGTAAGGCATGATGAACTCTCTTAAAATTTAAGAATGCCCTGGTTGGTTTTTTTGAGCACGGCAAGATGGAGTGAGTCATGTGAACACCCTCACGATTACATTCATCTCCATGTACTTTGCATAAAGGAGAAGAGGTGGCCAACTTCATTCGCTTCTTACACAGGCATTTACAGGGTACCTACTCTGTGCCTAGAACTCCACTCGACCCCGGGCAATCAAGAGAGACAAGGTCCAGCGCATGGGGTCCTGATGTGCCTGAACTAGTCTGTAGGAGGGAGTCTTCTCTCTGTATCTTGTCCCGCGGGATTAGAAAATGGAAGTCACGTGTCGGGGTGAGCACAGTAAAGGGGCGAGCCTCAGTGTAGCCCTGTGTCTTGTCCCTCGACCACCGTCCTGCTCAGCCAGCAAAAGGAGCCAAGGCAAAACTGGTCCAGTGGAGCACTGGCCCCAGAAGTTCTGTCAACAGCAGAGACTTTGTCCTGGGGTGTGTGCGTGAGCCACAGTGATGCTGTCCCTGGGAAATGGCGGCGTGGCACTTGCCTTTGATGCCGGCAGCAACAGGAGAGGCGGACGAAGGTGGATGCCACAGAGCATGCAAGAGGCCAAGAATCACATGGAAACCCCTTTCTTCTGGGCACCTTAGAATTACTTTTGGAGAAACTTGAGACTGCTAGGGTTATGGAGTGGAGAAAAAAAGCCAGGGAGCGATGATTTGTGACAATTTTTGTGACCTCAGTTTTATGACCCCGACAATGCTGAGAAGGAAGATTTGGGGTTTTTATTCTCAAGTCACAGACGAGGAGACAAAAACTCGGGCTTGGCCACGTTGCTGGTAAGGCGATTGACTCAGGGACCAAACCTAGACTGGCTTCAGAGTCCTGTTGGTTTTGGTCATGTTTTCTGACAAATAGACCTCATGGTAGCATTCTGTGTCACAGGATATAAATCATCAATACTTGGAAACCCATCTTTAAACACAAAGAGTCAGTCTACACCCATGATAGAGCCTTCCCTGAAGTGGTTAGTCTAGAAGCTTGAGCCCAGTGGGTGTTCGAGAGGTTTTTAAAAATCTACTCATTGGAACGACCTAGTCAGATTGGCTAAGGCAGGTGCCTAAATTCTCTTCCTCTGTTTGGGGAAGCAACAGCACCAGGGATCTTTCAGGACGCTAATCCCTCCCTGGGTCAGTGAGCTTCAGCTTCAAGCTTCTATTCCCTGTATCTTATGAGCCTGACCTTGTGAAGACCCAGAAGGAATGTAAAGTCATGTGCCCTTTCTGTAGTGGGTCAGCTCACTTTTTATTTTTTAACTAGATAAGGGCATGCATATTATTGCTGGTACGTATAGATTTTTAAAATGGTTTTCAAGGTCAATACATATTAATTGAGAGTACTCTGATACTATAGTGGCTTTTCTAAGAATTACCTGGGCATTACCAGAAACTAACGGATCTTACTGGCTTTCAGGCTCTATTCCACTCTATTCACATCGGTGGGAACTAAGCAACATGGGGCTTAGAACAGAAATCTGAAAATTGTGGATGGCAGGTAGATAGGAGCCACCTGTTTAATTGTATTCAAACTCGTCTGAACTGGTTTCTCAAGACCTTCATCCTTCTCTTCCCCCCCAAGAAAAAGAGCAAACCAGCATTTTCTTTTAACTCAATTCTATTTGGGAAGGGTTTTGAAACTAAAAAGAGTCGGGGCGAGGGGGGGAGGGAAATCTGATCTACTGGCTTTTGCAATACGCCCGCCGTGCTGTATACAGAATAAGGAAGCTGCATTTCAGATCGAGGTTGCGAAGGTCACAAGATAGCAGTGTGAGTCCCTGCTTTAATGCTGAGCGTGACATTTTTGTATCCTTTGTGTGGTGGTCCATATGGAACAGCATAGCACCTAGTCCAAGATGGGCTAATTCCTTCTGGAATGAGAGGAGAGGGTGTGAACCAGCCAGAAGCAAGCGGAAGCATTTGATTCTGTGGGTTTATGCCAAGGTGAAGCCTGCTGCCTACTGCGTGTTGCTGCGCTGGATTGAGCAAACCAGCGGTACAAGATGACACTGGTTTGTCCCCGGCTTTACACACACCATCTCCAGTAGTCATCTGCCTGAGGGATTGGGCTGCCGATGCTCAGGTGCACGGGGGCCGTGGGGGGGGGGGGCAGGGAGAAGAATGGACTCTGTGAACCCCCCCATGTGGGATCCTGGGTGCAGAGATGTTCACAGCCTTCTGCTTTTAGCCCTGCTTACTGTTTTCTCCCTACGCCCTGTCTGGAAAACGTCCCCCTCAAGAGAGCCCCCTTTTAAAATGACTCAGATTCGAGTAACTTCAAATAGTGATTATCTGAAAGCTAATTATGGCCTTTTGCACCATCGCCCGGCTTTTTCCTGCCTTTGCTCTTTCCCCCCTGCTGCTGGCCATTTCCCTGTCATTAACACTTCCACCAGACACCGTGGAAGGGACAGCAGAGGAGGCCAGGCTCAAATCATCCCCTCGTGCTTGGGCCGAGTAGTTTAGCTGCTCTGTGTCCAAGTTCCAGGACGGAAAGGACTCATTAGTTCTGAGGTCTGCTCTCCACCCGTGCATCACAGTTCTCTCTGACACTGTGTGCAGAAATAACTGAGAATTGGGCAGGCGAAGTCTTCCTGTTGGGAGCCACCCACATAGTGCTGTCAGGTGGTGGAATTATTGGGGGGGGCGTCTGTCCCTCTGGATTGGTCCTGAGTGTTCTGCTGTCTAAACTGCTGCCAGGCAAAAGGCTGTCACTGTGGAAATTGTCCTCACTTGCAGACCACCAGAAGGCCAGTGTAACAATGCAGGGCTGAATTAGAACCCAGGTCCACTGCTTACCAGCCGTTTGAACTCAGGCTAGTGGACGTCATCATGATTTCTGCCAGCTCAGGATTCATTCCATTTCTGGTCGCTGCACCTATGGTTGGGCCGAGTGGAAAACAAATAATATCCAAGTCTTTCTTTCTAATGAGGTTAAAAGTTTCAGCCCTTAGAAGAGCTTTTGTGGGTGTGGTGGAGTGAGTAATAGAGAAAGAGAGAAGGTGAGAGATGTGTAGGTGTTGAGACTAGAGGTACAGTGAGACCGCACAGAGAAGGGGCTGGATGGTGTGTTTGGAAAGAGAATGTCTGCCCCGAACATGGCACTGGTGTGGTGGAACCGCTAGACCCCGAGCAGCCTTGGGACCAGGAAATGTGCTACCTTTCGGGAATGAGAATTGAGGCACAAGAATGTATGCCCAACACCCATTATCCATGCCTTGTCTCTTCATGAGACCCCAGTGCAAACTCCCAGAAGGAATTAGTTTCATTTTCCTACCTGTGCAGAAGAATAGGGACTCAGACATGGAAATGAAGTTAAGTTATAGTGAAGAGGGAAGGTTATCATTCCTATATACTTGAATTTATAGCTGAAATTCATCTCTGATATATAGGTATATCTATATACATATACACATATAATATACATATGTTAGTTATTTAATAGATATACATTCTTCCCAAACCATAAAATAGGGTTAGTAACTCTCAAAGAATCTGTTATCTTTACATATTTTTGAATAAATTACCCTGTTTGCATTTCTCTAGCTAAATGGCAGATGAAACCAAGGCAGTTAAGATACTGAGTTCCATTCTCAAACACTTTTTGAAGCATAAATGGGAAAGCGCTTTTCTGGAAGATGATTTGGTAAAAATGTAACAAAATCCCTAAAAGGGTATATGTCCTTTGATCCCAAAATTCCACTTTGAGGAATTTACCCTAAGGCAGTAGTCATGAATATATTCAAAGATGTAACCATAAAGATATTTATAAGGGTTACAAAGTTAATTTTTTCCATTTAAAAGTATTTTTTATTGAAAAAGTGAAGTGGACAAATCCTAAATGTACAATTCAACGAGTTTTAGCAAATCCACACACTCTCACAACCCATATGCCTTCAAGACATAAAATGTTTTTTTCATCCCAGAACATTTGTTAGAGTCCCTTCCCAGTCAATATCCCCACCAGGAGCAACCCTTGTTCTGATTTCTAGCACCATAGTTTAATTTTGCTTAAAAGAGATACTATTGTGAAACTATTAAATGTATAGTTTTTAATTCTTGTCCTTCATAAACCATGATCTCTGGCAACCACTCTAGGCTTACAACTCGAGGAAAGGAGGAAGGGTGAATGCCACCTCAGGAAAGAGGTTTTGGGATACTATCCCAAACAGAAATGAAGAGGAATGGGAAAGAAAGGCTACCCTTCTGTCCTAGTGGATTATGGGAAAAGAGGTAAATGGAATCAGGCAAGATGGCCCATCCATCTTAATCACCCAAGTGGGGAGAGAAGTTACATAGGGAGAAGTGGAATTCTGCAGCAGGCACTCTTCTTTTGCCACCCTCCATTATAAAGCCGAAAGATGAGAACAGCCACCAGACCAGAATCTGGGTGGGGTCCTTTACCTGCCACCATATGGACATATGTTACCTGATCCCCTACATCTCAGCTACTAATTTAGAGGGGGCAAGAGGAAGAATTCTGAAAGACTGAGCATTTATCCAGAGGAGCCCGAATCACCCAGAGTAAAGGCTTAACTGGTAGCATTAGATGGAGCATGCCAGATTGGACTTCCCTAGTCCCATATCTACTCCACAGCAGCGTTATTCAAAATATCCAAAAGGGAGAAATAGTATACAAGGCAAAAAGTAAGTTATCATCTAGCTGAATTATAGAAGATCCATTGCGTAGGACATTATTTGGTAATTAAAATGGATTAGTCTTTCAGTTAAAAAAGTGGATTGAACATATTAATCTACTTCTGCTTCTCAAACCTCCATGAAAATAATAAAGGACAAGGAATGAAAGAAGAGGGAGAGAAAAAAAAATTCAGGAGCTAGAAAAAGGCCTAACAAGTGGTAACTGACTTTAACAGACCCAAGGAAAGCTGCTTAACCAGCAGTGGAAGAAGTCCAGAATTTGGCAGGATGTCAGAAAAGCTCAGGAATTGGAACATCTGGGTAACTCTGAAAGTGCGTGTGACAGTGTGTGTGTGAGACGCTGTGTGTGTGTGTATGTACAAAAGGAGCTGTAAAGGGACAATTGGTTGAAAGTCCATGTGAAAAAGTTACAGACCCTTGGATTCTTTCCCCCACTTCCTGTGTTTCCCTTATTCCCCCACCCAGGAGAAAACCAGGTGTTTACTCTCTGGAGAGGCTACATGGCGGGGGGTGGGTAGTACACAAATAGGTACAGGACAGGGTTGAAGGCTTAAAACAGAGTGGTTCTATGAAAAGATCAATGCTGAAGGGTGGGATTCCTGACCCCTCTCATAGTTTGCTCCAAAAATGATAAAACTAAACTTAGAACCCCCGGGAAGTAAACTACAAAGTTCTTCTCTTTGAGCTGATTTTTTTCTCAGAATAGACCTAGTAGATACTGATAATTGCGGGTCTTGTCCCCACAAAATCACCTAAGAGTGAAGCCAATCAACCAAGTCTTCCCACGCCCACAGAGCTTCCAAAAACTTTTTAGTACCTTATCCTAAATAGAAGCACACAGTTTGACTCAATGAGACATTTTAAAGAGAGCCTATGTAATGATCACTGTCCTTAGTTACAAACACAAAATCCATTCTTGGCTAGTTTATACAGAAAATGAATGAACTTCCAGTCACTCACCTAGTCTGTAAAGTGTACTATATAGCTGGCAGAATTGGAGGTGATTTATAGATGGGGATAGAAACCAATGGTGGGTAACGAGCTCTAAAAATCAGTGACTACTGAGTCCGCTTCAAGGGCAAGTTTGAACTCACTACTTGGTTGGTGGTAACAAGCAAACAAAAATGGCTGCTTGGTGTTAAGTATAGACAAATCTGGCTGTGAATCTCCAAGAATTTATTGGGAGAGGAACTCTTGGAAAAATGAAGGCATCGTTCTAATTTTTCAGGTGGCTGCTGGAGGAGCTTATTTTTACTTCACAGACTGGTGAAATCTGGTACTTTTGGGTTCCATATATGTAATAAGGGAAATGAAACCCAACTTTAATTGTAGCTATCCCTGCATTAATGGGTTCTGGTGATATATTTTTTTAAATTTATTTTTCTCTATGTGATTTCATTTTTGTAATCCGAACTCTTCCAAAAAAGTTGTTGGAGAAAAGAAAATATTTTGGTGGCTGGAGTGAGACGATACCTCAACAAGTCCTGTGGAACCACTTTGCCTTTGTAAACTTCTTTCTGGCTGCTACTGGTGTGAGCTGGACTTTGAGAATAGCCACCTGCATCTGGCAGCTTCAGACTTTCTCTACTATTATTAGCTTATAACCACCAAAAGGAAGTCTCTCTGAGATACACATTGGGAGACCAGCATGGGTAGAGGGGGAACTAGAAATGGCAAGAAACTCTTGGAATGAACACTGCAGCCCAGAGTGCAGGAAGGTCTTCCCACGTGGGCAGAGGGATGAGCTGAACAGGAGCAGCAGAAGCTCTTGCTAGAGAATTTGACCTGGTTGGCACTTCATAATTCCTGAGGACAAACCATGTTTGAAGGGATAATCGGATTTCCTGTATCCACACCTTCTGTAATGCCATCCCGGTTCATCCACTACCCCTCAGTCATCCTGGAGTCCTGTCTTGCCCTCACCTCCCACTTCTAATCACCCACTGAGCCTGTACTTTCAGTTCCAATCCTGTCTCTGAAGTCTTTCAAATCTGTTCCATCCTCTCCATCCCCTGGCAGCTGCGTATTTTCAGGTCTTCCTCATTGCTTCCCTGAAACCTGCTAACTATCTGGTTGGCCTCCAGGAGAGTTACCTTTCGAAAACTCTGTGTGTCAAAACAGAGGCCCACCATTTCCGACAAGGTCATAAACTGACCTCAGCTCTTTGTTCAGCTTCTGCTGGGAGAGTAACTGACTTGCCCTGGTTTGCTGGAGACATTCCAGGTTTTAACGCCTGGGAAACCTCTCAGTACCAGGAAAACTGGGATGGTTGGCCACCCTATCCTATCCCCTGCTACCCTACCCCCGCCATATTAACTGAACCTTTGGATTTAATGAAACAGAACATGCCCCTGTCTTATTTTTACCTCTCCCAAACCTACACAAGACCTGGCATGTTATAGGCATCAAATAATCCATCACTTCGACAATTCATGATGTCAACACGGCTACTATTTTCTTCAAGATTTTAGACCTCCTTTCCGTTACTGGTCTTGAGAATAAAAGTTGAAAAATAAATTCCATTGTGATATTCTCTCCTTTAGTAAATGACACAGACTTAAAATACTATACTATTTCACATATCTTTTCTACCACCTCCCAGTAGATAAACAAGTAGAAATGTCCATTTGCCTAGAATGAATTTTATCACAAACAAGAAAGAAGACATAGCTCCTATATTCCACTACACTCAAGTACTTCTGGAACACTCAAATGATGTTACATGTCATTGCTTAATAAATGGTCTTGTCATTATCCTACTTCCTGAGGAAACACCAGATTGGTGAAAACCTTAAGACTTCGGCAGCATGCTTTATAAACTCTATGACTATTCATTCCCAAGGGCATATTATCTTTATATGTAGTAGACAATGAGAAACCCATCAAACAAAACAGGAAAAGCAATATTTTTCTTTTGTTCTTTTCATCCATTTTTACATTTTAACAAATGTTATTCTACGAAATAGATATTTAAATATATGTGCCACCAAAATACTCCGTTTTACTATGATGAATTAATAGCCAGCATGCTTATAAATTTAATGTGCAGAGCAGGGATCACTGGAAATGACCTTTATTTGAGAAAAGTAGTAGAGAATTCTCCAAACTTTTAACTTAATCCTTGTTTGTTATTCACCCAAGTCTGCTCAGCTCTCAGCTCCCTTGGTAAGTTGCATTTAATTCTGTCTTGAGGTTTTTCTCCCCTGAGGGGGGCATCCCGGAAGTCAGAACTGGCTCTGCTTACATGCTCAGCTGTGAAGTTCTTACATACATTCTCCAAAGGTACCAGGAAGTCCTTGGGCCTTCGTCCCAGAGCTTGTCCTTTTGTGCAGTTGGGCACACATGCCCTGGTGAGAGGATCAGAAGTTTGGAGTTCCAGCTATTGCAAAGTTTCTTACATGTTCCCGCACACTGATGACAGACTTGCGTTTTATAGGCAACTTTCTGTGATTTGGTGGGAATTATATAACAATCCCTTCCTTTTCTTATTTTGCCATCTTAGGACAGGTACTGGAGAATCCAGCTGATAGCCATTCTATAAAGAACATTTGTTTTGGTTTGAGAAAGTGATCCCACCAGTCAGCTGAATATTGCCTTGTTTTAAATTTTTTTTCATCCGTGCCGACTCCTAGAGGACTTTTAAGCTATTAAATGAGCTGTTCTGTTTCCATTTACGAATGTTTGCATGGTGTCTAGATAAAGTCATTAGTTGTCAGGAACTGACCCTGATCAGCTTACTGAGGATAGATGGCTTCAAGGTATTAATGCAAAAGCCCAGGTAGTTAGTGAGATCCTGAAGAGCTGGAGTTCAGAGTAGACCACAAGGCAAGAGTAAGATGCTTGCTGGGCTCATACTAGGGTGCGTAGAACAGCTTCATCTCTTTGTCTAGAGAGAGGAGTAGTTGACATTTAGAGAAGAATTAGAGTAAATGATGAAAAATGACTGAAAGGCTGGAAAGTAAGAACTCTAATTTAGGAAGTCAATGACATTTTGATGTGTAGGGAATTGGATAATGACTAAAGACACCATAGGGCTGCAGTCAGGAATTGTAGTGAAGTCCAGTGTGGTGCCATGCTCTCTCTTGACTTCAGGGACTCAGTGTAAGCTGCTCTCTCTGCTTGGAAGTCCCTGTTGCCTTCTCCTTCAAGCCACCCCCCCCACCCCACCTCCTGCTTCCCAGGGCAACTTCTTCTCATCTGCTGGTCTTGGGTTAAAAGTCATTTCTCCTGTGAAGTCTCTTCTGATCTCTTATCACTACCACTTGGATAATAGCCCTCTGTTTGCTCCCAAAGCCCATCTACTTAATCCTATTGTAATAATAATAATAATCCATTTATTGAACATTTACTAAGTACCAGACCCTATACTAAGCACTACACACATTGAAATCTCCCAATAACCTATTAGACAGGTACCATTATTATACTCACTTTATAGATGAGAAAACAGAAACAGAGTTGTTTAAAAACTTGCTCAAGGACACAATGTCAGATTGAAGATTGGGATCCAGAGTCTGAATTCAACCATCATGCTGTTGTAATTGCCTACGTCTGTTTTGGACTTCAAGGAGACACCTAGTTTCCCATCTCTCAATCAGAGGAGTGTCACAGAATTTGTTGTCATCCTTAACCACTACCTTAGTTGATTAAAAAAGACAAATATATCAATTTTTATATAATACATAATACATAATATCAAATACAATATAAATGTGAATATATTAATTTAATACATAGCATATTTATATATTTAAATGTATTTATATATACTTAATATAAATAATAATGATAAATATAATAATATATAATATAAAAATCTTAGCTCTTACAGTCAGTTGCATATATATTACAAGAAGAAAAGAAGGATCCGCGTCTTCTGTTGCATGTCATTCTCTGATCTTGGCTCAGAACCAATCTTACCCTTCTGAGTTTCTAGCTTGATTGCTTTCTTATGATCAGTAAAGAAAGATAAGCATGTTTCAGAATGACTACCTGAGTCTGCAGCAAATCACATCTTTAACTTCCATTTTGACAGATTCACAAAGCTAAATACCTCGTGCAACCTCATATAAATAGGTTCCATTTCTCCTTCCCACACCCATGGTGGAGATCACTGAATGATTAAGAAACTCAGCCTCTCAACCCAACACTGCAGGCACACACTATTCATTAAAGAGACCTGGCATTTGGAATAAAATCCTTTTGTTTCCCCTCTTCTGGACTATCACTTTCTAATTGATTCTTCTTCCCAACATTGAAGACATTACAGTGGAATGATTTTTTTTTTTTTTAATTTAAGGGAGGAATGAAGCTTAGCTTTTCTTAACTGGACTCATATTTTTTAGATAGACTTTGAGAAAAGGTTCTCAAATATATTCTCTCAAATCTTGAAAACATATTTGAACTGAAATTACTGGATTTTGTACAATAATTTCAAGGTGGTTTCTGATTCTCTTGAGTTTGTAATCAAAATTGATTTGTATCCTCCTCCTTGAACAATGTATTTATGGAGTGCATAATTACATGTAGCTCTAAGCTAAGCATTGCACAAGGAAGATTATTCAGAAATAGTTGGAGTTCCTAATAGTTTGAAACTTAAATGATTTTACTCATACGTCTACAAGAGTTAGCAGGGCTGGTTTGTAATTCAAGACATTGTTTTCTAAGGTGTTATTATTTTAGAATTTATATGTCAAGAATTCAAACAGCCAAGTTCTTTTCAATGGCTGCGTTTATGGAGGCCAGATAGTATTGTACTTAGAAGCAAATCAACCCAGTGTCTACACAACCATTTTACTCCCACTGGCACCCTATGCCCCCACTGTTCCAGGTAAGTGTCAGGTTGGTGCTCAGCTGCTGGGAAAACTAATGATCAAAACTGAGGAAAATTCTCCACTTTGGAGGCTTTTCTGGCAGATACCTATAGTCTGGGGAGGAGAGCTGCACGGTGAAAATGATCATGTGTACTCTTAAGCTAAACAGACATTCGTCTTATTCTTATGCCTGTCGTGGTGTACCCAGCAAGTTCTAGATGGAATGAGCATAATGGTATACCTCCCTGCCCTCTCCAGGGAGAGAAAGTTCTCAAGTTAACGTTATGGTGTGCTCTGTAATAGTAATGATATTTATAGCTTTGTAGTATACTCTCAACAAACAACTTTAAAAATGGATTAAATGATTTCGCTTTGCTTTGGCTATTAGTCTATCTCAGAACCAGTTTACTGTCTCATATGCAATATACCAGTAGTGATTAGCCCTTAATTCTAAATAATACTACCAGGGACTCAATGACAATGAGAACATCAGGAAGCTCCAAGTGGCATGCTAATAGCTTCCTAAGCAGTTTTGTGACTTTCTATTCCTCCGAGGGCTGAGATAAGTCAGTGGGCTGGTGGACAGAGAACGTTTATCTTCTAAAGGCTGTCTTATTTCTCCTGTAAGAGCCAACGATCAAGGAGCATCATTACAAAAGAACTTGAACCAGCAATACAAATTTATTTCATATCTTGGCAGAAACTTGCACACCATCCCAGTCCATTGTGATAATGGTATTCTTTCCTGACTACAACGTGCCACAGGGAAACCATGAGGGTCCTACAATGGCCAGAAATTAACTCTTGACATTCTGGTAGCTTTTCCAGCAAACACCAGGGCTTAATATTACAGAACTAGAAGAGTTGATCTCCCCTGGTGATAGCAATCTGCCTTTCAATTCTGCTGTCTCAAACAGCCAGCTGTGAGCCTTTACATAACATTTCACAGTCCCTTAATTACCACATGACAACCTCAGGGCTGCTAATTCTAATACCGTTCCAAAGTGAGGGACTTATGATATATCAGCAGTTTAATGCAACTCTTTCTGTGGTAATCACGTTTGGTGGAAAATATAGCTGTTCCCAAACACAGTGAACTGCTAACCTTAAAATGTTGAGATAAACTTTTGCTTATGCCACCATATCACTGGAGAGAAAGAGCTTTTTGTTACCCGGCTGGTAGATACACAGGGGATGCTAAATGTATAACAAAAAGCCAAATGAGAAAGACTTGCAGAGGAAAAAAAGTGGGTAAAAACTGGCAGGAAGAGATTCATTATACTGCTCAAGCATAGCATGCTAGTCTTTTTGCTCTTCTTGGTGGAGATTGGGTCACAGATGCAGCATTCCTGGGCCATGCAAAGACGCAAGAGGACTCAGTAAGTTTTGATGGTCTTCACATGGCCACCAGGACAGTGTTATTACATTAGGGGCAGATGAAGGAAGACCAAGGCACCTAGAAGAAAAGGAAAGTTTTGCCTTTATTAGGTAAAACGGAGACTTCAAATGGTCAGGCCCAATCATTAAGGATCAATATTGACTGGGACTCACATAGGCCGGATTTGTTTTCTCTGCCTCTGCTCACTTCCTGCCCAAGTTGGTATGCAACTGGCTGCCAGAAAGCAATTAATCAGGTGTACCTTTCCAATGCAGCAGTGTAAATTTAATACAACGTTTATTATCTAGTGAGTTTCCTAATAGCCTCAGACATATTAATCAATCCATAAGTACTTACCAAGCCTCTGTTCTGCCCTGAGTACTTTGCTAAGTGCTCTGGGAGACATGAGACATTTGAAATGGAGTTCTAGTTCTCCAAGGAAGTGCAATGGGGAGCCTTTGAATTCTAGCGTGTCGACTGGTGACCTTGAGCAAATTAAGTTACACCTGGGAGCCTCACCATCACATAAAGTTAAAAATTCCTGTTGTACAGGGTTAGAATTTCCATCCCAGGCCTCCTCACTGAGCTCCAAACTTGTGTATCCAACAGTCTACTTGCTATCTCTACCTGCATATTTAACAGAATCGCAAACCCGACATGTCTAAAATACTCCCTCCTTGCCTGCTCCACCCTCACCAAGATCCCTGCTACAAACTGTGTTCTCCAACTTTTCCTTCTGTCAATAAATGGCATCATAATCCCATGTACTCAACACCCTTCTTTTCTCATATAATTCATCGGACACAGGGCCAACGGCTGCCATCAAATATAGGGAGTCATGGCTTACCAGAGCAGAGTTACAAGTGGAAACCACCATGAGAGAGCTGGGGGAGGGAAACCTGAACTGTAATTGACACATTGCTGGAGGCTCAGTGTGGACATCTGAGACTTAAAAATTCCAGTAGTATCTATTTCTAGGGAGGTCCCCACAATATCGAGAGACTTACCCCCAGCAGCTTGGCTGGGTTCCCATTATAAATATTGAAGAAAAATCCCCTTATGCTTCTGGCAAGGGGAGGGGTAAAGGACCTATTTTTAAATATGTCAGAGTATTCTATTCTTAACAAGGTCTGACCTCAGGGGAAACTAGTTAACGAGAACCTAACCTGCTCGGGTTTTATCAGAGCCCAACTGACCTAAGGAAAGGGAAATACTCAACCCCAGCCCACTCTAGCCATCCTGCCCCATTTAAGGTGGACCAACAAACAAACAAGCAAAACCACCTGAGAAATTGGTATGAATTTCACAGTCCATAGGTACAGGCTCACAGAAAGACTGAGACCTAATCATAGGACTACAGAATGCTTCCCCTTCCCCACCCCACCACCGTAACACCAAAACACTGTTTACAGCAGTTCCTTTTACCCAGTACATCATGTCTGGCTATCAAGAAAAAATTACGAGGCACACCAAAAGACAAACAACACAATTTGGAGAGACAAAGAAAGCATCAGAACTAAACATGACAGAGATGTTGGAATTATCAGACTGGGAATACCAAAAGTAGAAGAAAGAGGGAGGGAATGAAGAAACATTAGAAACAGTAGTGATTGAAAATTTCCCCAAATTAATATCCAGACACCAAATCACCGATCCAGGAGGCTTAGAAAACAACAAGCCATCTAAATGCCAGAAAAACTACACCTGGGCATATAATTTTCAGACTACAGAAAATCAAAGAAAAAATCCTGAAAGAAACCAGCAGGGGTGGGGAGAAACATTTCACCTATAAAGGAACAAAGATAAGAATTACATCCAACTTCTCCTCAGAAACCATGCAAGAAAAAGAAGATAGAGTGAAATATTTAAAATGTCAAGAGAAAAATCTCTACCAACCTATAAGTCTGTATACTGTGAAGTTATCCTTCAAAAGTGAAGGACACATAAAGACTTTCTCAGACAACCAAAAATTGAGGGAATTTGTTGCCAGTAGACCTACTTTACAAGAAATGTTAAAAGAAGTTCTTTAGAGAAAAGGAAAATAATGGTCAGATCTACATGAAGTAAGGAAGTGCATCAAAAGAGGAATAAGTAAAGAGAAAATAAAAACTTGTTTTCTTTTTTTAAAAAATTATTTATTTATTTAGGAGAGAGAGAGAAAGAGAGAACATGAGCAGGAGGAAGGGACAGAGGCAGAGGGAAAAGCAGACTCCCCAGTGAGCAAGGAAGCCCCATGCGGGGCTCGATCCCAGGACCCTGGGATCATGACGTGAGCCAAAAGCAGACGCTTAACTGACTGAACCACTCAGGCACCCCAACTTTTATTTTTCTTATTCTTAATTGATCTAACAGATAACAGAATGTTCAAAATAATAACTGCAACAATGCATTTGATTATGGATGCTTATGTATCTATCTGCCTCTGTATGCTTATATATAAGTGAAATGAATGACAACAACAATGCAAGGGACAGGAAGGAAGGATTAGGGTTATTTTGTTATTATGAGGTACTTACACTACATATGAAGTGGTATATAGTTATTTGAAAGTAGACTTGGATTAGTTATAAATGTATATTGCAAACTCTAAAGCAGCCACTAAAAGAAGTAAAAAGAAATATGACACATGCTGAGAAAGGAAAGAAATGAAATCCTATAAAATGCTCCATTTAAATCGTAAAAGGCAGAAAACAGTAGAAGACAAAAATAAGAACAAAGAACAAGGGCAACAAATGAAAAAGAGTAACAAATAAGGTAGCTATTACTCCAATTATATAAATAATCATTTTGAACATCAGTGGTCTAAATGTACAAGTTAAAAACAGACCTTCAGAATGGATCATAAAACAAGACCTAAACTATACGTTGTCTACAAGAATCCTACATTAGGGGCACCTGGGTGGCTCAGTCAGTTAAGCGTCTGTCTTTGGCTCAGGTCATGATCCCAGGGTCCTGGGATGGAGCCCCACGTCGGGCTCCCTGATCAGTGGGGAGCCTGCTTCTCCCTCTTCCTCTGCTGCTTCCCCTGCTTGTGCTGTCTCACTCTCTTTCGCTCACTCTCAAATAAATAAACAAAATCTTAAAAAAAAAAGAGAATCCCACATTAAATATAAAGACAAATACAGATTAAAAGTAAGTGAATGAAGGAAAATATTCCATGCTAACACACACAAAGAGGCAGGAGTAGAAAGGGAATTTATCAGAGATAAAGAAGGACATTACATAATGATAAAGAAGTCAATTCTCCAAGAAGACATAACAATTCTTACTGTGTATGTTCCAAACAATAGAGCATTAAGCTATGTAAGGCAAAAACTAAGAGAATTGCAAAGAAAAATAGATGAATTTATTATCATATTTGGAGACTTCAACACCCCTCTATCAGAAATGAACAGATTCAGCAGACAAAAAAATCAGTAAGCACATAGGTAACTCAACAACACCATCAATCAACTGGATGTAATTGACATCCATAGACTGCTTTATTCAACAACAGTAGAATATACATTCTTCTCAAAATCACGTGGAACATTCACCAAGATATAACACATTTTAGGCCATAAAACACACCTTAACAAATTTAAAAGAATCGAAATCGTACAATATCTGCTCACAGTGGAATTAAACTAGAAATCAATAACAAAAATAAAACTGGAAAATCCTCAAATACATGGAGATTAAAAAATATTTCTATTTTTTTTTTAAGATTTTATTTACTTATTTGGGAAAGAGAGCACACAAGCAGGGGAGGGGCTGAGGGAGAAGGACAAGCAGACTCCGCTGAGCACAGAGCCCCATGTGGGGCTCGATCCCAGGACCCTGGGATCATGACCTGAGCTGAAGGCAGATGCTTAACCAACTGAGCTGCCCAGGCACCCCTAAACAATATACTTCTAAATAACAGCTGGGTCAAAGAAGAAACTACAAGAGAAACTTAAAAATATTTTTTACTAAATGAAAATGAAAACACAACTTATCAAAATTGGTGGGATGCAGTGAAAGCAGTGTTTAGTGGGAAATTGATAGCACAGAGTGCATATATAAAGTTATAAAATTAATAATCTAAGTTTCCAACTCAGGAAACTAGAAAAAGAAAAGCAAATTAAATAAAAAATAAGCAGAAGGAAAAAAAATAAGAGCAGAAATCAATGAAACTGAAAATAGGAAATCAAGAGAGAAAGATCAATGAAACCAAAAACTGGCTCTTTGAAAATATCAATAGAATTGATAGGCCTTTGCTGGGCTAACTGAGAAATAAAGAGAGAGAACAAAAATTACTAATATCAGAAATGAAAGAGGAACATCAATACAGATTCTGTGGGTGTTAAAAAGGATAAAGAAATGCTATTAACAACTGTATGCGTATAAATGTGATAACATAGATGAAAGGAACCAATTCCTTGAAAGACACAATTTGCCAAAACCCACATAAGAAGAAATAGACAAGCTGGATAGGATTATACCTATTAAAAAAATTGAGTCAATAATTGCTTTCTAAAACAGAAAGCACCAGGCCCAGATGGGTTCACTGCTGAAAGGTACTAAATATTTAGGAAGAAATTATACCAATTCTCTACAATATCTTTTACAGGACAGAAGCAGAGTGAATACTTCCTAAGTCATTCTATAAGGACAGGATACCAAATACCAAAACTGGACAAATACATTACAAGAAAAGAAAACTACAGACCAATATCCCTTGTCAACATAGATGGAAAATCCCCAACAAAATATTAACAGATTAAATCCAACCATGTATAAAAATAATTATACACCACAAACAAGTGGGAGTTATCCCAAGTATACAAGTCTGGCTCAACATTCAAAAATCAATCAGTGTTTTGGTTTTGTTGACTGTTTTTTTTTTTTTTTTTTTTTGCTGTGCAAAAGCTTTTTATCTTGATGAAGTCCCAATAGTTCATTTTTGCCCTTGCTTCCCTTGCCTTTGCCGATGTTTCTAGGAAGAAGTTGCTTCGGCTGAGGTCGAAGTGGTTGCTGCCTGTGTTCTCCTTTAGGATTTTGATGGACTCCTGTCTCACATTGAGGTCTTTCAACCATTTGGAGCTATTTTTGTGTGTGGTGTAAGGAAATGGTTTGGTTTCATTCTTCTGCATGTGGCCGTCGAATTTTCCCAACACCATTTGTTGAAGAGACTGTCATTTTTTCACTGGACATTCTTTCCTGCTTTGTCGAAGATGAGTTGACCATAGAGTTGAGGGTCCATTTCTGGGCTCTCTATTCTGTTCCATTGATCTATGTGTCTGTTTTTGTGCCAGTACCATACTGTCTTGATGATGACAGCTTTGTAATAGAGCTTGAAGTCCGGAATTGTGATGCCACCAGCTTTGCTTTGCTTTTTCAACATTCCTCTGGCTAT